>NC_056749.1:150045749-150089764 GCF_019279795.1 Protopterus annectens | reverse complement strand
CAGCATCCTTATAAATAGTCTTCCAGAAGTTACAATTGGTGGAAGATTCAATTAGCTTTTAAAGGGCTCACATTAAATATCCAAAAATAATACATATTAATATTAAAATGTATAGAGCTTCTGTTCATTGCTTAACAACTGACCTATGATATAAATACATTATAACCTTCCATTAAAAACATATTTAAAATATATATAATAAAGGAAATGTTAATAAAGGGAATGTTAGGAAATATATGTTTATTTTAAAAACAAACTAATACTACAGTGAAAGCATAGCTGATATTAACCTAGTGGGTATTCATATATAAAAAGGGGTACCTCCTTTAAATAATTCATTAGGGTCTATATATCCTCCTACCTCTTAAAAAAGGTTTAATTTGGACCTTATCGTTCAGCCCTACCCACTACCCGGAAGTGCTCATTGATAGAGTTTCCAAAGAAGTCAGTGATGGGAGGAAGGGAAGGTTTGCCCCTGTATTGGGTAAAATTGAAGATGGTGCAACTCAACAAGTCACAAACAAGAAAGTAGATGGGTTAAGTAATGAATTCGTATCAGGTATCATTACCACATATGATGGACAAGCTGGTGTGATCAAAAGAATTTTTGACAAAGAGTGGATTAACTTTTCTAAAGTTTCTGACTTAAATCACATTTTCCAGGGTGAAATAAAACATATTTATAGGAAAGGGAACACCCTGAAGGATATTTTGAAAAGGTAGTAAAGGGAATTCAAGGTTAGCAAGGTACAAACAAAAAAGCTGGTGTATTTAAATGTGGTGCTTGTAATTATTGTTCTTATTTGATTACTGGGGATACCATTACTTTACCTGCCAGAAACAACAAAATTTTAACTTTAAAAACTTTTGCGAATTGCAACACAAAAGGGATTATTTATGTTGGGTTATGTAAAAAATGTAATGCTTTTTACATTGGCAAGAGTGAAAGAAAGGTTAAGCAGAGAATTTATGAGCACACCTATGATATTCATATAAAATGTGAAACAAATTCTCTGTACAAACACACAAAAACTTGTCCTGAAGCTGAATTTCAGTTTTTTATATTAGAGGTTGTGCCAAAGGACCCCAGGGGTGGTATGTGGGAGACTTTAGTTGAATACAGGGAATTATACTGGCAAGTGGTGTTGGAGGCCAGTAAATTCCCTGGTTTAAATGACATGATCTCACTTGCCCTGTATTAAAAATGAGATCAGCAAAATTGTGACATTAATGTGTAATAATCCTCCTTGTCAGTAGAGGGCAGTAACTCAATGTATTTCAATGTACAATGATTGTTTTTACTGGCTGTTTTTTAAAAGTTGGATGAGTATATAAAAGCAGTTAATTGAATGTATTAGTGTAATCTGATGAAGTTGTGGACGAAAACGTATGGTGATTTGATTCAGCGTTATTTTTTCGAGTGAACTGTTCGGCTTAATAAATTTGTGTGCCTACCTAGCAGTGGTTCAGGGTGCTTTGTTTCTGCTTACTGGTTTGTCTTGCATCCTCCGTTTTTTGGATACTTTAATTTTCGCTGTAGGCACATAAGCAGGGTTGTTTGGCAGTTTTGGATAGAGTTGTGATTAGTCTAGAGACTATGCTGAAAGTAAAAGCAAAATTTACTAATGTAAACAGTAAAGGCTTGGGACTGCATGTTTATGTGTGTGTAAGGCTGATTCAAGGTATTGGGCAAATCTACTATCAATTGGCTGGAACCCTTCACTGATGTTGTGCATACACCCTTTAAGCCTTAAAACTTGACAAAAATGAAGTTGCAATTCAACTATTGCAACAGAAAAGCTGTAGGGTGTCAGGTTCTTGCTTCTCGGAGTTTTATTTAGTTAAGATAGTCAGCTTCAGTGGGTGCAGTGGAAAATGTGTATTGTAGTTAATCCCAGTTGTATGCACACACAACAAAGTATCAGTTTTAGGGTGTGCACACATGCAACCAGTGTATTGTACGTTTTTTATTTTTTATATTTTTTCCCCTAACAGGTTTGTTTGTTTTTCAATTGAATTGTACAGGTTATAGGTCACATTAAAGATGGGAAAGGTTTATTGTGGTCTCATTTTTTATTTTATGAAAACCTGGCATTTTAACAGAGGTATGTAAACTTTTTATATCCACTGTAAGTTAGCTCCATCCTTCCGCAATCAACTCATTTATCTTTGGTCCCCTCCCACATCAATTCCCAAACATCGGTCCCCTCCCACATCATTTCCCAAACATGCACAATTGCAGTGGAAGATTACCAGATATTTTTATCCATCCAGTAAACACCCCTTAAAGGAATACTGCTTTATTTCCTCATTCTTTAGATTTTAAAGCCTGTGCTGCAGTGATTTTATGCTAGGAATTCCTATAACAATGAGTTATATTTACATTCCCCTGCTGATATCAAAAATTTTCCTTTGAACCCCACATCAGTTAACCTGACTGCCACAGCCTCCAAAAATATTGGACTACATTAATACCTGTGCACTACTACTTACCCATTACCCATTAAGCATTGACATCACATCACTCCCATGCTAGCATTCAACTCGCACACATCAAGCTTATCAGGGTCCCAATGCCTCTTCATTTCTAATTTTGGTAGAAAAACCTAATTATACCCAGGACTACACATTCTGAAAGGACTATTCAAATTCAGTCCCATTGTCTTTATACTTCTGCTGAGAGACAACACTGAGCCCAGTTCAGTACTATTTAATAATGTCTCAACCCAAACCAATAAACATCATATTACCTGCTCCTTCTTTAACGCCCACAGTATCAAGAATGAAATTGACAAATTCAGTGCTTTAACCATACAACATAATCACGATATTATAGCTGTTATAGAAACATAGCTGATACCTGACACCCCTAATCTTCACCACCATGCACCAAATTATTCATGCCTACAAAATTACAGATCAGGCAAAAAGCCTGGGGGTGGAGCATGAATTCTCTTCAAAGACAAACACTGCATAAGCTAATAGCAACTCAAAACTAACTGGATCCTTTCAAAATTTTCAACTAACAACCAAAGAATGTCTTTTTATAGGCAATGTAAACCTAACTGCACCAGCCTTACTATCAAAATTCAATACCCTCATCCACAAATATATGCCAAGGCTTCCAAAAACTGTAACCTAATCATTCATGGAAACTTCACAATTGATTACTTAGGACCAAAAGTCATTGATACATCAGAACGCCAGGCAAGCTTAAGTCTTACTCAAGTCAACTCTGAAGCCACAAGACCCAAACCTTCAATCTAATAGACAGACCTTACTAGATCTTATAATAACTAAAAATCCTACACTGATATCTAACCTCACCATACATGCACCTTCCTTCAGTGACCACTGCTTCATAACTTTCTCAGTACATACTCTAACATTAAAATGCAAACTTAAACTTACTGAGTTCAGACCCAAACCATTCAGAATGTCATTGCTCACACTGCCGCCATTGATTGGTCTCACTTACTTGCTATGTAGATCCCAATGAAAAAACTAACAACTTTACCAATACGCTACAGGACTTGCAAAACAAATTATTTCCCTTAGTACAAAGGCTACTTCGACCTCATAAACATGACAGGGTATCTAACAAACTCAAACACCTCCTCATATTACGATGAAGTCTGGCACAACTGGAAATGCAACCCCACCATAAATTCCCAAGCCAAAAATATTGCAATACACATCCTAGCCTAGCAATCTATCTACAGACAGAAAAGCAACACTACCTAAGCAAACAAATCTCACTTTTGGCCTAAACTAAAAGATTCTGGAGAGTTTTCTGGTTGGAAAAGGCAACACAGTTCCACTGCCCTGAACCCTCTAATACTACCACATACAAAGACTCATGCATTGGCCTCCTCATTGAGATCAGCAATCGGCCACACATCAACAACACAAACTTACTGCTCACACAGCTACACTCCACTATTCCATTTCAAAAAGATTAGAGACAAACGGACTGAAGCAAAATTGGAAAAAATAGAAATAGATACTCTCCCAGGCTCAGGTAACCTAGCACCTTGGTTTATACACCTTTGTAATGACTTCATCTCCCATCCTTTTACTCACATATACACCCTCTGCTTAAATAATAATATTATGCCTCAGATATGCAAAACAGCTACAGTCAGTCCTATTCCAAAACTGCCCAAGTCATCGACTGCTTCACAATTTTGTCCTATCTCAATACTTCCCACGTTAGGTAAAATACTAGAAAAATTATCTAAAACAAAATTACTGATTATTTACACAAATACCATCTTCTATCCTGGAAGAAATATATATTCTGGCCTGGATACAGCAACATAGTAGTTCATAGATGACATGCTATCAATTACTATTTGACAAAGTAACTGAAATAGGCATCAGTGATGATGCAAAACCTTGTTTGGTAGAATTCCTCACCAACAGATTCTTCAAGGTGAAAGTAGGCAGAACCATTTCTGAAATGGCTACTTTTAATAAAGGAGTCCCCAGGGTTCCACATTAGGTCCTCTGCTATTTTCCACATTTATCAACAAACTCACATCTGATCATCCTCAGATACCTGTAATTCTTTATACAGATAACAGAATCATCTAAAGGTCAAAGAAATCCCACACTGTTATTAAAACTAGACTCCAGGATGGCCACTTAACTCTCAAGTAGTGGCTAATAGGCCAGAAACATATGTTCAATCCCTCAAAAGCAAAAACAATGCTATTCAGAACCAACCAAAACAAACAAGCAAAGCACTCAATTTTGTTAATATAAAAGATATTAACAATACCACCATATAAACTACCACATTCTTCAAATACCTTGGCATTTGGCTAGACCAAGCTCTTAACCTTCAACTACACATGCAGAAATATCAATGCACTGCTGTCCTGGGTGAACAATGCTATTGTCTCTTCTGTCCAAGTGAGCCAAAGCTGCTGTAGGCAAAGACATAACTCTTAACTCGAATATGGCCTTCCCATTACAGCTGCAGCCTCAAGGAAAAAATGCCAGCACCTTACAAACCATCTCCAATCTGGCTCATTACAATCTCACCAATAATGAGCACCACTGCCAACTCTTGCCAAAGTTAATTCACAACACCCCTTCTCATGAGACATCGCCCATCACACTTAAACTTTTCACCAACTCCCCATATACTCTCAGTAGTATCTCCCAATCTCAGGCCACCTTTCTAATCCAAAAAAGTAAACTCTGTTGTACTGACCGTGCATTCTCTATCCTACCACCTGAAGCATGGGACTCCATTTCTGTTTACGTCTGAGACACCCAGACATACTCTGACGTCAGATGTCCTTATCTCATCTTCAGGTTCCCATCACTTACTGCCTGTCACTCATCTTGCTTCCCTCTTCTCTTTGCATTTCTTTCACTTCTCTTCTTTGCATCTTCCTCACGCTGCTCCTTTCTACTCCTCTTCTCTCTGTGTGCCTCTTACGTCATTTCTCTGACTTCTCCCCATGGTATCCTTTCCTGCAACTAGCCTTACTTACTTCTTAAATGTCTCATACCTCTCTATATAATAATATGCTCCTATCCATGTAGCATAAGCCATCTTAGTCATTATAATTATATCTTATCCATAAACCATTGCTAAGCATAATTCCATTTTTTCCATCCATGTTTTGACACAGTTAACTGCTTCTTGAACTAAATGTTGTAGCATATTCTTGCACCTGTAAATATGTATGTACAGATATAGATCTATGTCACATGATCAAGTTTTCAGAAACTCAAAATTCATATGAACTTCTTGTATCTCTCTTACTAACACTTGCTCTTTGTAAGTATTGTGTATGCATGTGCCTGCCTTGAAGATAGTATATGGGAATAGTGAGAGGGTAGGTGTGTGTGTGAATGGATTATAGTAAAAATGTGCAAGTGTGATAGGGTAGGTAGACAGCTGTGCGTGTGTGTGCACAAGCTTGCATGTATGTGTGTGCGCACTAGTGTGTGTGTGCGCATGTGTGTGTGTGCATGCATGTGTTTCTGTGCATGTGCCTATGTGTGTGTGTTTTGAATGGGGGTGGCTGTCATACATCCACAAACCCCTAGACTAATGAGCATATTCTACAACAACAGGTGGAGAGACCACTAGCCACTATGGTTAACTCTACTGCAGGGATGGGGGACCACTAGCCACCAGAGATTGCATCAGAAGACTTGTGCCTTAATGGCACTTAACTCATTCAAGCTTCAGTTGCCTTTTTTCTATATTTCCAATTCACATCCATATGGCTCCAGACATTTTTTGGGTCTCGTTTCCTTAACTAAGCAGTCTACCAACTTATAATAGGCAGTATTAGAAAGTGCAAGGAGTTATTAACAACATTGCAGTTACACTGGTAATCCAAGATGTACTGAAGTAGAGAAATTAATCACTATTTGTCACTTGTTATTCATATTTTCATATTTCTGTTCATAATTTTATAACTGAAAAACCTACATGTTATTAAGGGTTATGTTGTGATATCCCATGGTAGAAGAAAGGGGACTTCTTTGCCAATGGTTATTTATATGACACTGTACCTGAAATATTGTTAGTTGTTTGTTAGTAATTGTTAAACTAAATAATATTTCCATACACACTTAATAATTCAAAAAACAAATAACTTGCAGACTATTACATGGCATCAGGTGAAACCTTAGATGTTGAAGAAAACTGTATGTCATATTGTCACGTATGTGGCACAAATTGAGGGATATTTACTATTATTTATATTATTTAACATACATTTTCACATTTCTGTAAATATCCCAACAAATATGCACTCATAAAGGAATTTCTTGCTGTCATGTAAAAGTTTATTTCTGGTTAACAACAAAGTTTAACAATATATGTCTAGATTTACAGTTTCTAAGAAATGAGAATTGGTTTGTGAAAGTATACCAAAAAATAGAATTTGTGGTTTGTGTTCATTACAATATATTATATTTACTGAAAGACAATGAACGTACAGATTATCACTGTAAAGAATATATCTTATACCATTGTTGTTTGAGCAGTTTTAATCATTTTTACTGTTCATAAAATATTTACATTTATTTATTTTATGCTTTTTAACTTTACTTTTTAGAAAATGCTCAGGAAAGCAAGTTGTGTGTAAGCTGCTGGAGGTGTGACATTCTATACCACATAGGTGTTAATCAGTTAAACCAAAAAAGAGGCTCAGGGGGTGCAGGTAACACTAGCCACAAGTGATAGTATGTTTTTGTTGTTGTTTATCTTTTCAGCTTTTCCCGGTTAGGGGTCTCCACAGTGGTCCGCTAATGATTGGCAGTAGATTTTTTTATGGTGCCAAGTTGCCAGCCCGACGCCCAATCTTCAGCGAAGGCACGCCCATTTATGCATGTTTTTCGGAGGCCACTCGACCGTGGGGAGGACAGGCAAACTCCACACAGAAGGCACTCCAGCTGTGAATCAGACAGGAGAACCTCTTGCTGTGAGGCAACAACGCTACCACTGTACCACCACGGCTTCTATGTTTTTGTTAATGGCATTTAATCTGGTATGTGGTTCTTTGTGTGGAACTCAATACATGGGGGGATGTTATTCTTGTGCCTTAATGGCACTTAAACTAGTATGAGGATCGGGAGATTGGGGACATCACTAGACACCACGAATATAATGTGCAACATGGGACTGCAACTTTCCCTTACAAACTAAGACCAGGAATGGAGATGCTGAAAACATGCAGACAACTCTGGCATAGGTATGAGGGCTGTGGTGGTGAGTGTGTGTTTGTGTGTCTAGGCATGCATGTGGGAGAGTGACTGAGGGAGGAGGGATGCCTTTGCTACATGATGTGACTGCTGCAGTTAACTAGTTTGGGGGGTTCTGCTCTCCACTTTGTGGTAGTTAACCAAGATTCGGGGATATGCACATTAGTTGATAATGCGTTTTTTTCCCTCATCACAGCTAACATGTCCCTAAATTACAGGATATCACAGTGAGAGAGCAGAGCCTATTTTGCATGAACCTTATGACTCATGCTGGGATGTTAATAAATCTGGGCTCTGATTTATTCAATAACCCACAAACCAAAATAGTAGCCCACTTGGCCTAGCAAATTCAAATGAATGTCATAGCCCTTCCTTGATACAAGTGATTTAGGAAGTCCCAAGTAGTTATTAACAAAATGGCACTAATATTGGTAATTTAGGATATACTGCAGGCATATTTCATCCCAACTTTCTTATTTAAGAAACGCACTTCTGTAAGGTATACACCTCAATATACATTCTGTAAGGTATATTCCTCAAGTTACATTGTGCAAGGTATTCTCCTGACATTACATTCTGTAAGGTATACTCCTGAAGATACATTCTACTGGTTAGCCTCAGACGGGCTCTCCCACTGCTCACTTCCACATCTGTCTTTAGATACAGATATTCTTTCCTTGATGGTATTATTCAAAATCACAATGTCTTCATAATTAGTAGCCATACTGACCAGCATAGTCAATTGTTATTGTAACTGAATCTTTCTTTGGTCAGTCGCTGTTTGTGACGGCATGATAATCCCCAGGAATTCCTCAATGTTACCTGACACCAGGTGATCATACCTGTAACATAACAATCATACTGCATGTGACAGATAAGGTACAATGAGGAAGTAAAATTTTACAATCCTCTAACCATTTGCATCTGTACACACCAACAATTTAAGTGTTTGAGGCAGGACGTGTTTAAATATACAGATTTAGTCAGTAATCTTGAAAGCAAAATATTATCCTACTGGGTACTGCTGTTTCAAAAGAAAGCAACCAGTACATTAGTGAATTTCTCAGAATAATGCTTACTCTATATAACCCCTCCTGGATATAGGCTATCGTGTAAGACAAGAAAAGCCCCAGGCTGCAAACATCTCACAGGCCCTACTTATAGCTCTGAAAATATTGTGCTTTATGCACAGGCAATTCTCTGCAGATAAGCTCTGGCTCTCCCACTCTGTGTTTCCATTTCTTTCCTGAAATGCAGGTCTTCCCTCAGAGGACTCTCCATGTGATGAATTTATTTTCTCAGGTTAGCCCTCTAGGATACTGATTTTATATTCCGTTGCAGGACAGAAAAGTTGATTATTCTGGTAAAAAAAAAAAAAAAAAAAAAAAACACTTCAACAGATTTAGCTCTTTTGTCCTGACCACAAACATGACTTCATCAGAATCTGTTTGTCACACATAAAAATAAATAATTTAAATATTAACAATATGCAACATAGCAGACATGTAACACGCATCATTTAATTTATTAAAGGAGACCACATTACATTCAGAAACAATTGAAAAAAAACCTAAAATTCTGCATATCCAAAATTCTTAATAGAATGTAAAAATAGATCATTAGGTTAAAATACAAATACTCGTTTCATATTAAAATCATAAGTAAATTAAGTCCATTTGTTTTACTTAGACTAAGTCATTTAAATATTAATAAATACTATAGACTACAACTTGTCCAGATTATGTCTATCTATAATTTAGAGCTTTCCTTTATTTAAATGATATATTAATACTCTTATCATTTTATCACCCATAATCATTATTTTTTTTTTCCATGACATTCATTTTAAAGTGCCAAGTTAGTGCTTTCTGTTTTGGTCTTACTTGCCAATCACAATTTCTCTTTTTCTCCATTTTATCAGTTATACAAATATATTTTTTTAAATTCTCATATTCAATAATCTGTTTATTGTGAGCCTTGTTCATTTTTTTCCTTATTATGTCATACATATATTCATATATCCTATTCCTCAACTTGTGTTCTGCTTTCCCCACATAGAACACTTGACATGTAAACCAATTGGCTAAATATACTACTACTTTCATATCACAATTGCAGTATCCTGGGCAAGAAATTGATCTGTTGAAGTAGCTAAAACATATTAGGACCATCAGCTGTTTAGCTGCATATAGGATACACTTCCCACTTCAGCCATTAGAGTGCTTTTGTTAAAGTAATTCACTCCAAAACTCTTATTCTCAAAAAAATAAATAAATAAAAATAATCCACATCTCACCCACACTCCCCACAAATAACCACCATGAAAAACTTCTCCAAAGCTGACTTTGGGCTCCTAAAAATAGAGGCAGCTAACTTCACGGCACCCATGTTAATGGAAAATAGATGCATGGCTGCCGAATCATACACCAATGCAGTGTACGTACATATACATAAATGCATGGAACTAGCCATCCCCAAAAGAACCAAGATGCTCTCCTCCAAAAAAAGGAAGTCAACCTAGTGGTCCCCTGCTATTAATAAACTCTACAATAGAAGGAGAAAACTGTTGCAGAAAAAGGTGAAGTCCCAAGACTGGAAAAACTCCCTTATTAGCCTCAACAAAAAGTTGAGGTCCCTCATCAAAACCTCCGAAGCCAGCTATGAAGTCAGAATTGTGGCAGACACTAAAAACAAAAACAAAGCTTTCTATAACAAGAGTCTCTATAGCAATACCCAGGTTTGCTCTGAGTTACTGTACAATGGTACCTCCTAAACTGAGCCAGCAGATATTGCCAACATACTGGCTGACAGATTCAGTGCCAACTTTACCCCTCTCTCCCACCCTAAAGGATCAATCACAATATCAGAGGAATGCCAGGCACCCAGCATTACTGCAGCACAGGTTAAAGCTGCATTGCCCAAGACCAAGAATACAGCTTCCATGGGACCTGACAATATCCCTGGATGTGTTCTACATGAACTACAAAGTGAAATGGCACCACCTCTGTGTGCCCTGTTCAATCACAGCCTTACCTCAGGCTTTGTCCCTACTGAGTGATACACTGCTACGGTCATCCCTCTACATAAAGGGGGAGCAACTACAGACCCTGGGAATTCTTGCTCCATTATCCTGACGAGGCTGATATGTAAGGCTAAAACCAAAAATAAGTGAAGTCTTCTCAGTGTGAAAGTAAACTAATAAACATAAAAAGCACAGAAATATAGAGCCGACAGTCCACAGGTGTATAACCACACAGCCATTTATTACACCAAAATCACAATAAAAACATAAAATGCTTAATGATTCACCATGTTTTTCATCAGATAAAAAATACATAACTTTAAATACATAAATTTAAAGTTATGTATTTTTTATCTGATGAAACCTATATTTATGACAAAAATCACAGTGAATTGTCAAGCGTTTTATGTTTTTATTGTGATTTTGGTGTAATAAATGGCTGTGTGGTTATACACCTGTGGACTGTCAGCTTTATATTTCAGTGTTTTTTATGGTTGATATGTAAGGCTATGGAGTGCATCATCATGGACCTAATTAACAAGGATATAGGGAATCTCCAAATTCTAGATCCCACTCTGTTTAGTTTTATGAAAGGTAGATCATGCCTGCTTAACCTGGTTGACTTCTGTAAGTTAGTCCCCAGAGCTGTGGATGAGGGCAAGGCAGTTCATACAGCCTACCTCGATCTGGCCAAGGACTTCAATACCATTCCCCACTCAGGAATTCTTGATGAACTCATCAAACTAGGCATCAACCCCTATATCACTAGGTGGGTTACAAATTGGCTCACAGCTAGACCCCACAGTGTGAAAGTAGTAGACTCCAAGTCAGACTGCCAACCAGTCATGAGTTGAGTTCACAGGGATCAGTCCTGGGCCCTCTCCTGTTTTGCATCTACTTCTCAGAAGTCCAGGCCAACAAGGAGGGACTCTGGCTGACCACGTTCGCAGATGACTGCAAGCTGGGAAGCATTATTAACTCCCCAAGTGATGTAGATATCCTACAGAAAGGCCTCATTGAGACCAATGACTGGTGTTGAAACCATGGCCTTAAGCTTAATGCCAAAAAATGCATCATCATCCCCTTTGGGAAAAACTCAGTTTCCGCTAATTACCACATTGATGGGAGCCCACTAAACACTGAAGGCGTTATAAGAGATCTGGGGACACAGGTTGATAGCGACCTCTCCTTCATCTTCTCTCTCTGCTCTTCCATCATTAGGCCAATCATCAAGTATAATGCCCCATTTGGCATGTACCTCACTAGACACATGCAACAGCTAGAAAGGCCACAAAAGTACCTCATGAAGAGGATCCTAGGCCTTAAACACATGTCCTATCTGGACAGACACAAAACACTCCAGCTATTCTCTGTCTCGTATCATCTACTAAGAGGCAATCTCTGCTTGGCTTACAAAGCCATGTCTGACCCAGCTCTGTTAGAAATGCTACATCTAAAGAGATCCCAATCCCTCCACACCACAAGGTCCACAGATCTCAACCTCATTACCACAATCAACAGAACATGCTGGAGGGACAGGTTCATAACCCAGAGATCCCATGCTCTGGAATAGACTTCCCATACATGTCAAGCAAAGCACTTCACTGGCCCTGTTCAAGAGAAATCTTGATGAGTGGATGGGAAAATAAAAGCTCACCCCGGGGATCACGCCAGTGGCTCTACTTGATAGAAGCACTGGGAGCAAATGTCAGGCAGCACGATGCCAGGGCACTTCTATGGGCTAGGCTTGTTAAGGCTCCAGGACCGTTAGCCACACATCTATGAACCTATATATATATATATATATATATATATATATATATATATATATATATATATATATATATATATATTTGTGTGTGTGTGTATATCTTATGTCTCTATCTTTACTGAATACTAATGATGGATGCTTCCCCAATTTTAATTTCAATTCTAAAGTAGTTGTAAATTCCACATTTTCTTTATATATGTAGTATTATTACTGGCATTGGGGCATTTATAGTTGGCATTTCTTGATGTACTTACTTCTTCTTTATTTATATTCAGCAAAGATAATGGTTAACTCCTTGCCAGAAAAAGTTGACATACAGATTGTAACTCATTCTGAAATAATATGGCATCAATAATTAATATTGAGATGTGATGTAGACCATTTGCTCTTACTTCTTTTTTAATGTGAAAACTCTTAAATTGTAAATATAAATTTGCACAAATAGCCATTGGAAAAGTCAAGAAGTACTTATTATGTAAAATTGCATACATAAAAGTGTTCATACGTTTAAATTTGGCATAGTTGTTGAGTCCGAAATGATTTGCATAAACCACTCATGACCAATGTCATGAGGAATGCAAGTAAATAAATTGACAATATCAGTGGTAACCATAATGTAATCAAGCACTGAAGGGAAAAAAGTCAAGTTATTGAGAAATTTCCAGAAATTCCTGAGGATGTGAATCTTGTAAGGCATTTTTTTTTACTTTTTATCAATATAAATAGCCATGGGTTTGGTCTTCAGTCCTCCAACAGCCACTATAGGTCTCAATCTGGGATAATGTTTATATTTGTAAATCTTTGGGGCTCCAAAAATATATATTTTTTAACTTTTTATCAATATAAATAGCCATGGGTTTGGTCTTCAATCCTCCAGCAGCCACTATAGGTCTCAATTTGGGATAATGTTTATATTTGTAAATCTTTGGGGCTCCAAAAATATACAGAATCACCAGTTTATTTTACTTTATTTGAGTTTGATAAAAGTCTGGTAACAAAACAACATTAATTTCATTTCTGATGAGATTCTCTTAATTTTACTAATTAAATAAGAGAGTCAACATTTTACTTGCATATACAATATTATCCATCAAAACAACCCTCCACCTTGCCTTATTAGGTTTCATAATTCTCACTCTGTTTCCTGATAAATTTTCTCTTCCCTTGTCAAATTAAAGTTCTAGCGACAAGGATAGTTACAAATGTTTTTAATTCCTCCTTTGTAAAGCAACTCAAGGGCCACTGTTACTGGGTGATAGGAAATTGTAGGTGATTTCTCTTATGCTTATCCTGAATGTTAAAATGTTACTTTCTTTGTTCCCTTCACCAAAAAGCCAAACATAATGTAATATTCTACAGTACAATCTCTGTTAAAACATCACTGATGTTTGTCCCAGTCCCCTTCAATAAGCACACATCACACCAAATGACGTTTGATGACCTTTATTAAACTTCCATAACATAGATTTTATAACCAGTATTTATTAATTACAACTGAACATAGTATAGCTGATTTAAATCACAGTATAAATATCCATGTAATGTTAATCAGGATAACATGACCTCACTCATCCTGACCCAGAAAACAGTGTCCATACCTCCATTCACTTACTTTACTTATGAAGGAGTGTCCCACCAGTCACTTCATATACCATTTATTTAATTACACCTCCAACCAAATAAGCAAATTCCTTACCTCCACTTGCTTATATTTATCACATAAACATCCAACACCAGAGGTAAAACAGAAGAGGGCAAACCTGTCCTTCGTCTCTGCCCTACCCAAACTGCTAAAATAACCACAATCCCCACCTAACCACCAAAAAAGAGAGGGAGGGTGGGTAGCAAGTTCATGCCAAAATGTGATCCGCTTACCCATTTAGACTGGTCTAAACCTCTTAAGTCTCAACCCTTTACATCATTTTGTCCCAATCATCTATCCTTCCATTTAACCCTTTCATCCCCCAGCCTCTTAACTCCCACTAATATATTTATCCAACCCCCTTCCGAAGATATCCCTTGACGAATGCTTTTTTTTACCAAACCTCATTTGTTATTCTAGCAGGTACAAAGTTAAATCCTTTCTTAATCAATTCATATATGCATCAATCAATGCCAATTGATTAAAATTGTGAAGTTAAATTCTGAAAAAGAATTACCTATGCACATCTGACCAGAAAGAACAGGAAGAATGTAAATTATCTCCTTCATCCACAAAACAAATTGGCCACCTGAGGTGCAAATATACAAATAAACAAATAACCATAAAGAATGCCTCTAACACTGGCACACCAAAAATCACCCCTCCTCCAAAGAGAATGTGCAAAAGATCTACTATTTTGCACTTTCATCTTTTGAAAAGACTTCATCAGAATGAATGACTCTTGTTCAACACACACACACACACACACACACATATATATATATATATATATATATATATATATATATATATATATATATATCTTATTTAATTTATTGACCAGGAAAGTCCAACTGGATACATGTCCATTTTCAGCAGAGGCCCGTGGAGAAAAGCTCCAAGGTAGAACATACAGTTGTTGTTTGTCTTTTCAGCTTTTCCCGGTTAGGGGTCACCACAGTGGAACACCGGTCTGCTAATGATTGGCAGTAGACTTTTATGGTGCCGTGTTGCCAGCCCGATGCCCAACCTTCAGCAAAGGCACGCCCATTCACGCATGTCTTTCAAACACCACTCGACCATGAGGTGGAAATGCAGACTCCACACAGAAGGCACTCCAGCTGAGAATCGAACAAGAGAACCTCTTGCTGTGAGGTAACAATGCTACCGCTGCACCACCATGGCTAGCAAGGTAAAACATAAGCAGCTAGCAAGGTAGATACAGTAAAAATCACAAAATGATTACAAGTTACACACAGTTTACAGGCTCCAGTTGAGCATGCAGGTAATATAATCATATATTTTTAAAACAATGTTGACACGCTGACTAGGCCATGTAACATGATTACAGACTATAGAGGAGGATTTTATTTATATATATATATATATATATATATATATATATATATATATATATATATATATATATATATATATATATATCAAACCACAAGCAGGAAGAGACCATTACACCACTTCCTGGGCCTCACAACACACTTGAAGAATTTAAAAAGACAGTACAATACTTCCACAAGATGACCCATAAAAACTATCTTTGACTGTCCAGATAGAACAGTATAAATGAACAAAGTACTGAAGAAACAAAGCATGTGCTTAAAACCTTGTTTTGAAATCAAATATTATAAAATCCACTGCTCAAAATATGAAAGTGTTAAAAAAAATATGAAAACATTTTCACTGAATATATTAACATAAAATGAACATAGCAGAGTTTAATCACTCCACCTAACATGAATGAACTTATAATCTTGTTGTTCTCATTTTAAGAACTGGAACCGAGGATATCTCATAGTTGAGACCTGGGGTAGTACAAGCATTTAATTGTTACTGCCACATTAATTCAAAATATTCCAAGTAAAGTCGCCCACGTCCCTCCTCTTGAGTTAATATCAACCTGTTCCAGGATCCATATTTTTGCGACATGTGACAGAACCTCAACCCCTTCTGCTGGTAGTCTGAAATGAATGAGAAATCATGTACAACTTTGCTGGCACTTTGCTCAGTCAGTATCTCATTTCTCCTTGTTCCATCACTTCTGAAAAAAACTTCTTCAGTGTTGAAAATTATTTATTTAAACATTTGTTTAATGGGAAAGTCCAACTTGGAGCAAAGCCAGTTTTCAGCAGAGGCTTGGGGAGAAAAGCTCCAGACATATGAAACATGGGAGGAAACAGGACTGCCTGGAAGGAACCCACATGAATGCAGGGAGGATGTGCAGACTCCGCACAAAAGGCACTCCAGCCGAGAATCGAACCAGAGAATCTCTTGCTGTAAGATAACAACTCTACCTCTGCACCACTGCATCATCCATATTATGTGCTGAATCCTTCTGTTCCCTATCCACTTCCTTACCAGTCTTTCTTGCTATATTTAGGAAGGGGTATGCTGCTTTATTACCATAATCGTGTTTTTCCTGTTTTAACTTCCATTTCTTCCTTTCGTTCACTTCTTTATAAATCTTGTCGCTGTGGGTGAAAACAGTATTATATACTGAAATGAAGGAAGAAAGCACCACATCATCATTTTTATGCTACTGTAGCAGGGTTACATTTTTTTGTCTAGGATTGCCAGCTCACTTTCATTTTCTTTTATTAATAGCTTCATTATTTCAAGATCTGTTGTCTCAGATAACAGCAATAACTCATTGTGCAAAACTGAATTCATTTTAAAGCCATTCAGGAGCTTTCAAATCTAAAGACCTTTCTATACCCGATGTTGTCCTGCACTCTCTTCAAGAAAGGACATGTCCAGTTGCAGCTTCTAGTATTTGAACCATTTGCTTTCAAAGTGTTTAATTTGTTACACTAAGGACCATAGATAAGTTAATTCATTTACTCCAAATCACAAAGTTGGTAGTTTTAACCATGTACGTAAATCCACAGTATCCGGTTAACTAAATTGGAATCCAAGTCTTCCTCTTTCTTACATGTTATAGCTAAAAGTGAGAGGTTGTTATTTAAACCAGGTACTTTTCATATCATATTAAATGGAAATGAAGACTTTGTGATATAGCTGGTTGCTATAATAAAATTCCTCCTGTTTTACATTGCTGTTTATATTCTTAGTAAATATTTAAAGGCACAGCCACATTTTAGTATGCAGGATGGCCTAGCTTGAAAAAGGAAGCCACACAATGTAAGAGAATCATCATCTTCTTTCGGCTGTTCCCGTTAGGGGTGACCACAGCAGATCATCTGTTTCCATTTCTTCCTGTCCTCTGCATCTTGCTCTGTCACACCAACCACCTGCATGTCCTATCTCACCACACTCATAAACCTTATCTTAGGCCTTCCTCTTTTCCTGTTACCTGGTAGCTTCATCCTCAGTATCTTTTTCCCAATATACTCCGCTTCCCTTCTCTGCACATGTCCAAACCAATGTAATTTTGCCTCTCTGGCTTTGTTTCCAAACCTTCCAACCTGGGCTGACCCTCTAATATACTCATTCCTGCTCCTGTTCACCCTCGTCACACACAGTGCAAATCTTAACATCTTTAACTCTGCCACATCCAGCTCTAACTCCTGCCTTTTTGTCAATGCCACTGTCTCAAACCCATATAACATAGCTGGTCTCACTACCTTCTTGTAGACCTTCCCTTTCACTCTTACTGGTACTCATCTGTCACAAATCACGCCTGACACACTTCTCCACCCACTCCATCCTGCCTGTACTCTCTGCTTCACCTCTCTTCCACACTCACCATTACTCTGAACTATTGATCCCATGTATTTAAATCATCCACCTTCACCACCTCTACTCCTTACATCCTCACCATTCCTCTATCCTCCCTCTCATTCACACACATATACTCTTAGTCCTGCTGACCTTCATTCCTCTTCTCTCTAGAGCATATCTCCATCTCTCCAGAGTCTCCTCCACCTATTCCCTACTCTCACTGCAGATCACAATGCCATCTGCAAACATCATAGTCCATGGGGACTCCTGTCTGATCTCGTCTGTCAACCTGTCCATCACCATTGCAAATAAGAAAGGGCTCAGAGCTGATCCTTAATGTAATCCAACCTCCATCTTAAATGCATTTGTCACTCCCACCGCAGACCTCACCTCTGTCACACTACCCTCGTACATATCCTGTACCACTCTTACATACTTCTCTGATCCTCCCAACTTCCTCATACAATACCACAACTCCTCTCTAGGCATCCTGTCATATGCTTTCTCTAAGTCTACAAAAACACAATGCAACTCCTTCTGACCTTTTCTGTACTTCTCCATCAACACTCTCAGAGCAAACATTGCATCTGTAGTGCTCTTTCCTGGCATGAAACCATACTGCTGATAACTAATCATCATGTCCCTTCTTAACCTAGCTTCCACTACCCTTTCCCATAACTTCATGCTGTGACTGATCAGTTTAATCCCTCTGTAGTTACTACAGCTCTGCACATCATCCTTATTCTTAAAAATCGGTACCAAAACACTTTTTCTCTATTCTTCAGGCATCCTCTCACTTTCCAAAATTTCATTAAACAATATGGTTAAGAACTCCACTGCCATTTCACCTAAACACCTCCATGCTTCCACAGGTATGTCATCTGGACCAACAGCCTTTCCATTCTTCATCCTCTTCATAGCTATCCTTACTTCCTCCTTGCTAATCCATTGCACTTTATGATTCACTATCCCCACACCATCCAGCCTTCTGTCCCTCTCATTCTCTTCATTCATCAACCAATCAAAGTACTCTCTTCATCTGCTCAACACACTCTCCTTGCTTGTATGTATGTTTCCCTCATTATCCTTTATCACCTTTACCTGCTGCATATCTTTCCTAGCTCGGTCCCTCTGTCTAGCCAATTGGTACAGGTCCTTTTCTCCCTCCGTAGTGTCCAACCTTTTATACAACTCTTCATATGCCTTATCCTTAGCCTTTTGCCACCTCCCTCTTTGCCATACACCTCATCTCTTTATACTCCTGTCTACTTTCTTCATCTCTCTGACAATCCAACTTCTTCTTTGCCAACCTCTTTCTCTGTATACTCTCCTGTACTTCCTCATTACACCACCATGTCTCCTTGTCATCTTTCCTCTGTCCAGATGTCATACCAAGCACCTTTCTAGCCATCTCCCTTACTAGCTCTGCTGTAGTTACCCAGCTATTTGGTAACTCTTCACTGCCACCCAGTGCCTGCCTTAAGTCTTCCCTGAACTCCACCTCACAATTACCCTTTTTCAAGTTCCACCATTTGATCCTTGGTGCTGCCCTCACACTCCTCCTCCTCTTCTTGATCACCAACATCATCTTACAAACCAGCATCCTATGCTGCCTAACTACACTTTCCCCTGTCACCACTTTACAGTCTCCAATCTCCTTCAAACTGGCCCTCCTACATAATATATAATCCACCTGTGTGCATCTTCCTCCACACTTGTATGTCACCATATGCTCCTCCCTCTTGTTAAAGTACATATTCACCACAGCCATGTCCATCCTTTTCGTGAAATCCACTACCATCTGACGTTCTGCATTCCTTTGTTTAACACCATACCTACCCATCACCCTCATCCCCTCTGTTCCTTTCACCAACATGCTCAATGAAATCTGCTTCAATCACCACTCTCTCACCCTTAGGTACAGTCATCACCACTTTATCCAATTCGCTCCAAAATTTTTCTTTCTAATCCATCGCACACCCAACTTGTGGAGCATATGCACTAACAACATTCATCATTACACCATCAATTTCCAGCTTCATAAACATCACTCTGTCTTACACTCTTTTCACCTCCAAAACACTCTCAACATACAGTTCCTTCAGGATAACTCCTACGCCATTTCTCCTCCCATCCACACCATGATAAAACAATTTGAACCCACCTCCGATATACGTAGCCTTACTCCCCTTCCATCTGGTCTCTTGCACACACAATATATCAACCTTCCTTCTGTTCATCATATCTGCTAGCTCTCTCCCTTTACCAGTCATACTGGCAACGCAAATGCAGAGCTTAATATAATAAGGTAGGTAAATCTAAGACTCTTGTAACTGCTGCCCTTAACAGACTTTGGGACAATGGCAAGAAGTGCATATTCTAGAAAGCAAAACATTAATAACAGTAGCAGTCCTACTGGGAACACATTTTAGGCAGCTTTAAGTTATAGATAGTCTTTAGCTGTTGTACTATCTATATCATTTTGGAAAGGCAATTTGTCATCTAATGTAACTCCGTATTTTTTTTTTTTGGATAATTTGTGAAAGCGATAATTTTCTCAGCTGGATTTGAGGTTTGGGAAGTGGAATTTTTCACTCGTCTTTCAGCAGACTAGCCATTTAACAATACCATATAGCTTGATAGAAGATTTTGCAATATTTGTAGAGTTTATTTTGCGCTAGCCACTGCTAAATATGAGAGAAAATATTCTGGAAAATATCAGCGACTTATTTTATTTATTATTTATTGGCATTTTTTCCCCAGGAAGTCCCAATGACAATGAGCAATGCCCTTTTTCAACAGAAGCCCGAGGGAGAAAAGTACCACTATCGGGCATCTCTGACATTTGCATTGTTTTGTCATTTACAGTCATTTTCATTCATGAACAACTGTTCCATTACTTAGAGATCATTGACATCAGTTACATCATTTACGAACAGTTTTGATGAAAAATAACAGTTACATGGATTTTATATGAATATTTTTTTAATACAAGGCGGCATATACAGTGCACTATCATGAGTATGCATAGATTGTCAAGTTTTATGTAAGAAAACTTTTCTCTAAAGACATGTTCAAAGTCTAGGACACATGAACATAAGATAATATCATTAAAGCAGCCCAAAAAAGGCAGTACATAAACCTGCTAAGTGGAAGTGATGCAAGGAATTGCCATGATTCTACAATAAATGATCATTGGTATTCAGAAATGAGTACTCTGATTGGATAGCCCAAGCAGAATGCCTAATGAGCATATAACAATAGAACAAAAATCTGGACACTACAGCACCACTGAGTGTCCAGACTTTCTATTACTATGTGCTGGCTGTCAACATTCTATACTAAGGACACACTAAAATATGAGAAAAATCAGGTTCAATCTTCAAAATGAAAGAACCAGAAACGTACCTGATTTTCCTCATATTTTTCTGATGCTCCTCATAAAATTTTCTATTTTTTAAACAAAAAACAAAAGAAGGCAATGGAGATAAACCTTTCCCCAATGCTTCTCTTGTACTAATGTACTGTGCAAGCACAGAAATGCAAGTCTCATAAGCATGCGCACTACATCATAGGTTCATAGGTTCATACTAGGCTATCTGCCCTGGGGCAATTATAAGCCTAGCCCGATTCTGTATGGCTTACACCACCCCTTGATTTGAGTATACTGTGCCCTTTTTAAGGTTTAGTTTACTGTGCCTCTGTTTAATAGTGACACAGGAGTAATCCCTGGGACAAACCTACAATCCCCCATCCACTTATCGAGATTCTTCTTGAAGAGATTCAGTGAGGTGCTCTGCCTCACATGAACTGGAATTCTATTCCAGAGCGAAGGGAGCCTTTGGGTTATGAACCTGTCCCTCCAGCAAGTTCTATTTATTTCTGTGCTGAGGTTCAAGTCCCTCGAGCGTGTGGCTCTAAGGGATTTAGATTTACTGAGGTGGAGCATGGCCATTAATTCTGGATTTTACATAGCTTTGTATGTCAGGCATAGATCTCCTCGAAGTAGGCGGTATGCAACTGAGTAGAGCTGGAGTTTTTTTAACCGAGCAGCATATGGCATCTGTTTGAGATGTTGAAATAAATTTTGTACGATATTTATTATATTTATTATATTTATCATATGTATTATATTTATTACATTGATCATACTGTCTTTATCTATTACATTTATCACATTTACCAAGTATATTAATATTTCACAATATTTACATTAATTTATTTACACATAATGCAACACAGGAACATTTTTAAACTTCAACTTTTTAAACTTAAACATTTTAAACATATTACACGTAGTGTTTGGGGTGACTGGACTCAGAGAACAAAGTGATTCACTTATGGCACGTCATTGGGATTACACCTGCAGGATATTTAACAACACTTCTAAACAAGGGGTATTATTATAAAGATTCTACAAAGTAAGGATTGTAAATAATTATCGAAGGTTAGCGTATGCACAGTCAACGGATTCCTAAAAAGGGGATTGGTCATCATATGTCATTTTCGTATTTTATTATGTTCTTACCTGGCTGTAACTTTTAAAATACTGCTGACAATTATGCTTAAAGTGTGCACACAAAAACTTGTAACGAAGTACCAGTAAGGTATTTTAATTAATTAAATTAATTAATTATACTAATCAGTAACAAACTGACCTATTTAAAGGGAGCTCATTACCCTGCTGTTTTATCTTGAAAAAGCCTGGGATTCACGCAGGCGAAAGCGCTTGATTTACTTTCTTTTTGTTCACCTTATTGTGTTGTTTGTTTTCCAATAAAAGGATTTTTACCTGTTTGAGGAGTCTTGGAAAAGTTCATTGGATACTACTGTGCTTCTGCATTCTGTTGTTGCTTGTTTGGGACCTAGTTCGTGTTTTTCTTTTTTATCTGTTTGAGACCCTTGATCCTCTTGGTGAGATACTTTTGGGGTCTTTCTAATTGCTGCAGGTGTCAGGTAAGGTACATCCCAAAAGGGGCATTGTATTCTATGATGGGCCTGATGAGGGATGAATAAAGGGGCACGATTACCTCTCTTGATCTAGATGTGAAACCCTTCGTGATGAGGTGGGCTATGTAGAAGGTCTTTCTAACCACTTTGGCAATGTGGTTTTCAAAGGAGAGTTTGCTATCAACTTGGGTCCCCAGGTCCCTAATAACTTTCTCTGTACTTAATGGGTTTCCGCCTATGTGGTAATTTGTGGGCACATTGTTTTTGCCAAAGGGTATGACTATACATATTTTGGCATTTAGCTTTAAACCATGGCACTGGCACCAGTTATTTGTCTCTGTGAGACCTTTTTGAAGGATGTTTGTGTCAGCTGGAGAGTTGATTATGGCGCCCAGTTTGCAGTTGTCTGCGAACTTGGTGAGCCATAGTCCTCCCACGTTTGCCTGTACCTCGGAAAAGTATATACCGAACAAGAGTGGTCCCAGGACAGAACCCTGTGGGATGCCACTTGTGACTGGTTTTGAGTCTGACATGGCTCCAGCAACTCTCACTCTGTGGGTTCTGTCTTTGAGCCAGTTTGCGACCCATCTTGTGACATAGGGGTTTATATTTAAGCTGGATAGCTTATCTATGATGCCCGAGTGGGGTATTGTGTCAAATGCCTTTGCAAGGTGCAGATAGGCTGTGTGTACTAGCTTCCCTTCATCTATGGCTTTGGTGACTATTTCAAAGAAGTCAACCAGGTTCAAAAGGCAGGATCTGCCCTTGACAAGGCCGAACTGGGTAGGATCTAGTGTCTGTAGGTCCCCAATGTCTTTGTTTATGAGCTCCATGATGATCCTCTCCATAGCCTTGCAGACTAAGCTAGTCAGGCTTATGGGGCAATAGTTTCCAGGGTCCGTAGAGGCTCCACCTTTGTGGAGTGGGACCACTGTTGCTGTACGCCATTCTGTGGGCACATATCCTATAGTGAGGCTGAGATTGTATAGCTGTTTTATTTGAGGGATTAGTTCCTCTTGTAGTTCATGTAGGACGCAACCTGGGACGCCATCTGGTCCCATGGAAGCAGTGTTTTTTGCTTTGGAGAGGGCAGCCTTCACCTGAGCATCTGAGATGTTTGGGAGGCAGCCCTCTGCCGGGATAGATACTTGCTCTTTTGGGGTGAAGAAGTTTGCACTGAACCTGTCTGCCAGGATATTGGCGATGTCTGTGGGTTCAGTGTATTTTTTGTCATTTAGAATCAACTCAGAACAAGTCTGGGAGTTGCATCCCAGGTTGCTAACATAACTGAAAAAAGCCTTATGATTGTCTTTGGTGTCCTGTGCAATTTTTCTCTCGAATCTGGCCTGGTAATTTTTTGCTAGTACTGATCAGAGATGCCTTCCCTATTAGGGATTTTGCTCTATGATGTAGTAGCTTTCTCCTTCTGTTGTACAGTTTATTTATGGCAGGGGTCCACCAGACTGGACGCCGGCCTTTGGATGATTGGGCCTTGGTTTTGTTTGGGATAGCATGATCCATGCATTCCTGGAGATGTCCGTAGAATGCATTTATATAGGATTCTGCAGTTTGGGCTGTAGTTTCCACTGGCCCTGGGGCCTTGAAGGATTCCACTTCGGTTTTGAGAAGTGAGAAGTTCGCTTTTGAGAAGTTTTTCACTGTGGTTTTCTGGGCGGGGGGTGGGGTCGGGATGTGGACATCCAGTGAAATTAATTTATGGTCTGATCTTACCAATGAGGGATATACTTCTGGTGTGGAGCATAGAGTCCCCATGTTGGTAATGATCAGGTCTAGTATGTTGTCCCCTCTTGTGGGAGTGGTGACTAGTTGTTCCATAGCATTTGAGTTTATAATTTCCAGGAATCTTTGGGCTAAGGTGCTGGGGCTTGAGTAGTGCTTCCAGTCAATGTTTGGGTAGTTGAAGTCACCCAATATAATGGTGTTCGGAGAGATCTTCATGTTCTCCAATGTTTTCAGGAAAGCCGAATGGGATTCCTGACTTTGAGAGGGTGGTCTGTAGGATGCTATAAACTGAAAAGCAGTCTTGCCCACTGTTAGTTGCACATGGATGGTCTCCGATACTTTGTGCAATGCCACTAACCTGGAGGTGTGGATATCCTTGATAAATATGGAAACTCCCCCTTCTTTTGTGGTTCGGTCCGGGTTTTGGGGCCGAAAAGCATGATATGAGGTATAGCCTGGTAGTGCTGGGGTGCCCTCTGGAGCCTTGAACCAGGTTTCTGTCACTGCACAGATATCGATGTTCTCCATACTGAGGAGAGCTTCGAGTGTGTGCATCTTGAGGTTAAGACTTCTGGCGTTTAGCAGCATTACCCTTAGTTTCTTGTTCCTTGTGCTGTCTATCTCAGCAAAGAGAAGACAGTGCCGAAAGGTGCACCATTATATAAACACATTATTAAACGTAAGTCTCATAAGCATGCACACTACATCAGCAAAAGAAGACAGTGCTGAAGGGCACACTATTATATAAACACATTATTTAAGTAAGTTAAGCAATTTTTTTCATAGACAATGATATTGTATAATACCAACAATCCACTCCTGTTGGCAAGTATACCAGGATTTATCCATGGATGGCTTTGTTTAATCACTTAGGCTTTGCTCTTGTGATGAAACCAGCCCAACTTTTAGCAAATATTCCTGAAAAAGTCATTGATTATTACTTAACAATGGTATATATTATGTTTCAAGATAAGGATGACAAAAGTATTAATATCTTTCTAAGTCACAATAATTAGCATTTTTTACATGTCTGAGAACATAATGATTAGCATTGCATGTACATGTGTGTGTGTATGTGTATGTGTGTATGTGTATGTATGTACTGCTTTTTAGTTCCTTTTGTCTTGTACTTGAATCAACTTCTCATTTCAGAATACCTCCATCCATCAATCAACAACCCCTTTTTCCCATTTTTGCACATGGGGTCCGGGAGTCACTAAAACAGTGACTATTATCTAGAGCCAAGGTTTACATCACCGGGTGGCTAGCCTTGCCATGGTCATTCTTCCACACTAGCATGCACATTCATATCTATGGTCAATTTAGAGTGCCCGATCCATCTACTGCATGTCTTTAGAATGTGGGCGAAACCAGAGCACCTGGGTGAAACCCATATGAACACAGGGAGGATATGCAGAGTCCACACAGAAGGCACCTCAGCCCATAACTGAACCAGGAACATCTTGCCGTGAGGTAACAATGCTATCCACTGTGCCACTGTTCATGCAACCTGTTTTTATTTCACTATAGAAGGAGTCTTGTGTAATTGTTTAAAACAAATGTGCTAGTCTAAGGAAGGTGCTCTCAAGTACCATCTAGAAATATGCTTACAGGAATAGAAATGCATTATATAAAGGATTATGATCAGATTTCTGATGATAACAAAGTCGCTATATGTTTGAGACATGGAAGACAAGAAATTAATCTCAAAAATAGAAAAAAGTGAAGCCTGAGCGGTAAATGTTGAAATCCATATTAAAACACATAAGAGTTATGTTTGAAAAGATGCAGTTATAACTCTTTTCAGTTCACAGTGCTTTATCTGTTTTGTGTAGTGCAGTTATAGAAAAAAGGGTAAAAGTACAAAGTGTTTTAATTGCTTTGATTTTTTTTCCATCTTTTAAACTAAATAAGCAAGAATAAGGAAGTGTACTCTCATGTTCTATCTAGAAGTATTGCTGGTAGTATAATAAATCCTTGGTTATATCTGTTCCGAGTTGCTCCAGTACAGTTTGCCCGACACTTAAACAGCTGTTTTTATTCCCTTTCCTGTGGATCTTCTTCCTTCCCCTGGTCTTGCTTTAGGGTTACTGTTGCACACTAACTCATCTAGATGCTTTTAAGCTAGGGCACTGATGCTTGACAACCATATCATACTAAAATAGTAGTGCTTCTTAAACTAAATCTGTTTTTCATTTTATCCAAAATTATTGCACAAATCCCAGCATATAAACAAAATAAACTGAAATGAAAAGTAAATAAACTGATTTAAAAATGAGCCATAGACACAGGCACGGACCAAAGGTAGGGGTGTCTCCATTACATCAAAAATAAATACACCTCAAGGCTGGTCAAACTGGACAATGCACTTGAGCTGCTCCATGTTCAAATCACCCATAACGCAGGAAACCATACCATATATTTAAACTCAAAAGAAACAGTAACCATCCAACCCAATACCATATTCATGGGTGACTTTAATTACCCCACTATTAACTGGGAATACTATATGATGGAGTAAAAATGTCTGCACGTACAGCAGGTGCTGGGCCAAACCAAACCAGGAATAAGTGAACAAGCGGCCAGCGCCATGGTGTAATAAGCACAACAGCAAAATCAGGCTAAATAGAAAACTATTTCATGGTCCCAAACTGGTTTTGGCAAAACAGCCTTCCTCAGTGGGATATGTAACAAAACCAATGTAATCATGACATTTATATAGAACAGTCCCTCCAATGAAAAATCAGCCTTACAGATTATGTCATTTCCTATAGTAAATATTAACATATTTACCTAAAAAATCAAACAATCATATTCTTATAAAATAGAAATTACAAACTCTATAAGTGATCATTGAGCCCCGGTGAGAAAAGACCCCCTAATTTTATAATCAAATATTAATCTTTTTTTATTGAGGATTGAATACCAACCCTGCCTATTACTTCTATTACCATGAATCCTATCTGTAATCATAAAATAACACTGTGCAGGACAGTGGATAGTGCAATGTCTAGACAATGCATTTGTCAGTCGCTTGTTACATATATCACTCTGATGCTCCGACATACGAAGACGCAAGGGACATGTCTGACCTATATAAAAAGCAGAGCTGGTACATTTTGCTAAATATGTTAGCCAGTCCGTTCCACAGTTCCCAAAGAATCTAGTATCAAAAACCTGACTCGTGTTCTTACTAGTAAACTGCTTAGACTAGAATATATATTGACACGAGGAACAGTGGCCACAAGGAAAGATGCCCAGTAATCTGTCCCCAGTAATAGTTATTTGATGATAAACTGCACATCCTGTACTAGTATGTTTAAAGTGGGAAAAATGTGATCCCAATGTCTTTCCCCTCCTATATGAAAACCGACAACTGGGACCAAGAACATGATGCAATTCATCATTAGCAATTAATACATTCCAATGTTTAGAAATAACCTTCCGAATCAAATTAACGTTTTGCCCATATGTAGTTACAAATCTAATGTTATCAGACTCCACCCTCTGTGTTTTATCTTTATAATCCAGTAATTGCATCCTGTCCAAATCTGAGGCCCAGTTACTGGCAGATATAATATCATGTTGTTTGTAACCCCTAACTCTAAATCTATTAATAAGGTCTTGTTGAGATGTAACATAATCCTCCGGTGTAGAACAAATTCTTTTTATACTTAAGAACTGGGATTTTGGGATGTTGTGGATGGTGTAGCTCGGATGCATACTGGTGGCAAAAAGCAGGTTGTTATACTGGGGATACTTATGAAACACCTGAGTTCTCAGTGTGTAGTCAGAATTTCTAATAACTGTCACATCAAGAAAGTTGATTTGATAGTAATCTGAATTTGATGTTAACTCTATTCCTCATTTATTGTCGTTCAAATACTGAATGAATTCCAATAAATATTGCCTGTCAGCTCACCACACCAACCAGTATTCATCCAAGTACCTCCTCCAAATATTAAGTTCATTCATATAAATATTATGAGTGGGGTCATATATCAACTGTTCAAGATATGCCATGAACAGGTCCGCATAGATAGGTGCAAAAGATGCACCCATCACAGTACCCTGAATTTGCCAGAAACATTCCCCCTGGAAATAGAACACATTTTTGGTGAGTACATGCTCTGCCATATATATTAATAATGTGTTGAAACTGGCTGGATACAAATTGGCTCAATCCAACCAGTAATGTAAGGCCTGGAGCCCAGCTCAGTGGGGAATGTTAGTGTATAAAGCTTTTATGTCAAGGGTATCTAACAATATTTTAAGGAATTGTGTCATATTCTGTATTCTGGCATGAATCAAGATTAACAGGGGCTTCAAGTACTGGGTCAAAACTACAGAAAGAGGTCCCATCAGTGAACCATTACCGGAAACTATTGGTCTACCAGGGGGGTTTGTCAGGGATTTGTGTATTTCTGGTAATAAGTATAATACCTGTTTATGTGGATCCGAAACGGTCGAATGTAATCTCACATAATCTGAGATACTTGAAACCCTGTTAAACTTGATTCATGCCAGAATAAATCGTTTTCTATTTACCCTTATTTTGTTGTTGTGCTTATTACACCTTGGTGCTGGCTGCTTGTTCACTTAATCCTATATGACACCAAAAATAGAGGCACAGAGTTTCCTGGATTTTGTAAACGCAAACTCCCTGTACCAGATAGTCAATACACCGACTAGGGGTACAACCAGATTAGATCTGGTCCTCAATAATATGGGAGAGTGCTGCACACCACCCTACTGTAATGTATTCCCTGGTAAGGTCAAACCACAAAATTGTCTCCTTTGAAGTAAAAATAAAACCTGGACCCCCAGCTAAACCTGGAATATTCGGGAACTACTGTAAGGCTAACCTCCAGCTATTAGTGATAACCTGGTAAAATTTCAAGCCCTGATAACCCTGAGAACACTGCTGCCTGTGCAGAATTGTTCACAGAAACCCTGTACAAGCATGGTGATAGCTGCATAGAGGCATCTGTAACCACCAGGGCGAAGTACAGAACTAAGTCAAAAAACAAGCCACCCTTGTGGAATCACAAAACCAATAGGCTGCATAACAGAAGGAAGAAAATCATGGCATACATTAGGAGATGCAGCAGCCAGTAAAATAAAAGCATCCCATCAAACTAAGCAAACAACTCAAAGGACAAATAAGGTCTACCAAAGCTGGATTTGTGTTAAATTTGGCCTCCCAGGCCAAGGACAACCACAAGGCATTCTTTGGCTATATCTTCAACCTCAGAGACAATAATACATTATTGTGTGCAGAGCTCATTGTAAAAGGAACTACCTATAATGAGCTTGAAGATATAGCAAACATACTGGCCAATATATTCAGCTTCAACTTTACCCCCCCCCAACCTTCTCTTAGGAAAGACCATCAAATAGAACTCCCCATGCTATCACTAGGGAACAGGTCCTTAATGGTCTCTCTAAGGCCAAGAACACTGCATCAATGGGTCCAGACAATACCCCAGAATGATTTCTAAATAACATGAAACATGACCTATTTGGGCCTCTTGAATTACTATTTAACTGTAGAATCCAAACAGGCTTTGTGCCTCATGAATGGAGAAAGGCAGCAGTCATTCCTCTGCACAAAGGTGGGCCAGCTACAAACCCTGGAAAATACAGACGCATAAGTCTCACTGGTCTTATATGTAAAGCCATTGAAAGAATTGTCATGGAACTGATCAGTAGTGATATATTAAACCTCCAGACACTGGACCCAACCCAGTCTGGTTTCATCAAGGGCAGATCCTGCCTACTCAACCTGGTGGATTTCTTTGAAAACATAACCAAAGCAATGGATGAGGGAAAAATGGCTCACACTGCCCACCTTGACTTGGCCAAGGTATTTGACACAATATCCCACTCAGGCATTGTTGATAAACTCAAGAGATTAGGTACAAACTCATATGTCACCCGATGGAAAGTTAACTGGCTCACAGAAAGGACCTAGGAAGTTCGAATTGGGGAGTCCATTTTTACAAAGAGGCCAGTCACAAGTGGAGTCCCACAGGGATTAGTCCTTGGACAGCTCCTTTTTGGCATGTACTTTTCTGAAGCCAAGGCTAATGTCAGTGGTCTCTGGCTGACTAAATTTGGAGATGATTCAGCTGTCATTGAATCCCACAATGACACAAATGCTCTCCAGGAGGTGCTGCCACAGGCAAAGAACTCATGTCAGAGCCATGGACTAAAACGAAATGCCAATAAATGCATAATAGTATCCTTCAGGAAGTCATCCACCCCTGGTAACCATCATATTGACAGCACACCCCTTAGAGTTGACCCAGTAGTCAAGGACTTAGGGGCACACATAGTAATCTAGCCTTTGACCATTACATGTCTACAGTAGTGAAGAAATTATTATGTATTGCACAAGTTATAAAGAAAGGTATGGCATCTAAGTCCAAGGAAGTAATTGAGCCACTGTATTTGGCATTCATCAGACCTATCATTAAGTACAATGCCCCCTTTGCTATGTACCTAACCAGGCATATCCAACAACTGGAACATCCACAGAGGTTCCTCACTAAAAGAATACAGGGTGTAGGTAAAATGTCCAATGCAGACTGCCTCAAGGCCCTATCCCTGTATTGTGTCTCCTACAGGCTTTTGAGGGGAGATCTATGCCTGGTATACAGGGCATTATCAGACCACAGTGTGATGGATCTCCTGCATATCCACAAAACAAACAGCACAATAATTGCCTATTCTAAAGACTGAAACCTTGCCTGTGACATAAATAGGCCCTGCTGAAGAGACAGGTATGTATCCCAGAGACTACCCCATCTATGCAACAAGTTCCCAATTCATGTTCCTCCCTAACCCAATTCAAGTGGAGCTTGGACAATTGGATGGGGAACAGGAAATTCATCCCTGGTTTGGCACCTATGTCTCTAATGGACACAGGCAATGTGTAAATGGTTCATTTCCCAGGCCCTGCTTGCAACTCTTTCATCTCCCAAGCCCCTGCTTACACTTATCAAGGGCAACAGAACTTGTCAGAGACTTGGGATGCATGGTAAGGCTTAAAATGTCCCTTGTGGTCGTTAGCCTAGTAAATACCTATGAACCTATAGGTTACACGGAAAATACTTTATGAATGTCACAATCATTTGGAATTTAGATTTTGGTGATCTCTTGAAAGGAGAGAAGAGAACACTTAGTCCAGAAAAGCATTTTTATATGACTTGTTTCTATTTGATTCAGGATATTTTATTTTCATTTATCATCACTTTATGAAAAAAGTAGAAGCAGTAAATTAAGTTAATAATATAGAACTCATGTAAGTGCTATCAAAACCAAACTTAAAGTTATAGCAGATGAGTTTGTTATTAGAATCTTTACTTGCCATGCAAATTCAAGTTCTCTGCAGATTAGTTTTGTAGACAACTTATGATTAAATAAACATAAACAATAGAGCTGCAGATCTCTCATCTCATGATGATACTCAACACATTCCCTGTATCACTTATCCAGAGAGTTGTCAGCCTAGACACAGTCATATTACTTTCCTTGATCCAGAAACAGTTACAGGCACACAACAGTGTAAAAAGTGAAGGTTTTATGCCTGTGGCAGTCAGCTGGATGTGTAAGTCATAGCCTACATTAAGATTAATATGAGCTAGACTGTAACATAATTTTAATTACCTAGATTTTAATTACTCGAAGTATGCCAGATGAGCTGTGATGTGTACTGTCAAACGTGATCCAGGAAAAGTACAGATATTCAATTAAATGCAGTAATACAGTTTCAGCCATGGTTGCCTAATAACATAAAAGACTTGATATGAGACATTCTGTACTGCAGCAGAAAGGCAAAAGCGAACAAAACAAATGAAAAATAAGGCATCTGTTAAATAAATATCTTCTATTTTCCTGAACAAAGTTTAACAATTTCATATAAAATAAATGACAGTATAAAGCATTCCTGAGTTTGTGTGAAGAATATTTTTCATTGTGGAATAAAAAATATGGGTTGCAGTCACACATATTTGGAGTATATCTTAACATCGTAAGAATACAATTTGAACATAAAAAACTGGATAATTATTTTAATATTTCGCCAAGGGCAACAAATATCCTTAATGTTATAATAGTCTTTACAGCTGAACTAGGAAAATAGTTGACAAGGATAAAGAGATTAACATTATGATGTCAATATAATGATGTTTATGTCTGCCAGTTGATCTTAAATGAGCACATAGTCTTATTGTATTGCATTTTTTTACGGTATTATAAAATAAAATCAATTTGAAAGTGACACAAAACAAAAACATTGCCTGAAGCACAATGAACTTAATAGCAAAGTTTATAAAACGCCACTTTTTGGAAAGAATTCTGATATAAGGGAAAAAAATATATATGCTTTTATAGTATGTCTGAAATCTAAGTATATTTGCTGTGTTATACAAAGAACTGAAACTAATCAAAACTGTTAGGCTGTTAAACAAAAGCAATCCATTCAGTGCTTTGTTAAGGCTGGTGAAATCTATGTCTATATTAAATCAGCAAATGCTTAAAAAAACGAACTCTGATTTATCGACCCCATGTCAGCAAAAGCTTATCCTGAACACTTAGAACAGTGATTTTTTTCTAAGGGAAAAAAATCTCTGTTCCACAAAAGAAAAAAAAACTTTAAAAGCATTGCATAAAGTTTGGGGCTACGCTCCACACATCCCCAGTGTGGGGGGTTGTGCCCCCCACATCCCCCTACTTAAATATACCAACTCTGGGATCGCACTACAGTGACAAAATCGGTAAAGTAACAGAGGCGGCCAAGCAATTTCTTTCCCAGGGAAAGAAATCGCTTATATGCCATTTTGGTATTTTGCCGTTTCGTGCTTTCAAGTTCGATCAAGACACATTCGAAAGAATGCGTCTTCAACCATATAATAGGCCAAATATATATATATATATATATATATATATATATATATATATATATATATATATATATATATATATATATATATATGGGAGCCCTTCATTTGTTCGAACTTTCAGATGTTCGAAACTCATATGGCTGACACCATATGAGCGAATGTTTGAAAGGTTGACAAATGATAACGGAGATCCTGCTACAGTGCAGTACTGGGAGATTCCCCTTTCCTGCACTGTAGTGCAATCTCGGATTGAGAATATTTAAGTAGCAGGGGGTGTGGGGGGTGCAGGGGGGCTTGCCTCCCTGCATAACACAGTTTTACTGTGTTTACAGGTAGGCAACTGGTGCTATTTCAGGATGTCGGACTTTCGGAATTTCAATCATATGGTGTCGGCCATATGAAAGTTGGCATTCTGAACGGTCGGCATTCTGAAGTAGACCCATATATATATATATATATATATATATATATATATATATATATATATATACTCACACACAGTTTTTCAATAGAAAGAACAGTAACTAATAAAATGACTATGAGAGGATCTCACTTTTCAGGGAAAGCAAGCTTGCACATTTTTTGGATGACCATCACCGTACTTATTTTCCAACAATGTCTCTTTGCGCTAGATATTAATTAACTATAGAAAATGGTCAGGTACAGACATCCAAACTGTTCAAATTTTTGCCTGATATTTTTGGTTTGTTCCTCAAAAAATTTGTTTTTTTTCCTGGCAAATCATTTACAATTGAAACAGACAAATAATGAGAGATATTTGAGTTTCAGACTTTGTATCCTTCAGAAAATATAATGTAAGTATTATAGATTATTTACAGAGAACTGCATAGTTTTTAAGGTTTATTTATACATACAAAGAACATTTTGTTAATTACTTGGCTGTAACAGTTACGAAGGGCGAATGCTGTTTTCATTGCTTTTTGTAATTCTTATTTTCATTTTAATAGTAATCATTCATACATAGAACCTGAGTTTAGTTAAGGGACAACTTATTTTACTATCTAAGATTATCACAGATTATTCTATATTATTAACAGAAATTAATAAATTGAAAATTATGTTGCTGCAAAGGGTTTACCCTGAGAAAATGATTGAAGAGAATATTAAATATGTATTGCAACATGGTGATATATTATAAGTCATTATTAGGCAATAGACTGTACAACTTGGATTCTGTATAATACGTGCAACTATGAATCAACCCTTTGACAAAGCCCTTATATTTAAATTTACACAAGAATCAAGAAAAAATAAAAATAAAAACATTTTTACCTATTGGAATATTTTTAAGGCAAATGATAGGAAATTTGATATTCTGGGTGAGAAGCCTCAATTTGTTTTTAAAACAGTCAGTAAACTGAAAAATAAATTGGGGGTGATGAGCATCATGATATAAAGAAAGAATCTAAGATTGGTACTGTAAGGTGCAGTTGTTGTAGACAGTGCCCATATGTTTTTACAAACTATTTATTACTAACTCCAAGACTGCACAATCCTCAGAGAAGGATCATACTCCTTAGCCAGTGAGATTATTAATCTGACATACCTGCTGAACATATGCATTGTCAGCCAAAGTGTGTCTATAAAACAGGTGTTGATATCTGGGAGTTTCAACCATCTCTGAGATTTCACAATATTGTGGAAATTGAGAAGCCCATTTAATTATTTGCACAAACACTATAGATACAGTGATGAAAGTGGAATCCAACAAATGACTGATATTCATTTTGACAATACCAACAGTTCAATGAATGTATGATTGTGCATTGATTTTCTTATGTGTGTGCGAGTGTGTGTCTGTATGTATGTATGTATATATATATATATATATATATATATATATATATATATATATATGTATGTGTGCATACAATAAACTCTGAGATCACACAGTAATAGGGAATAAACCCTTTCCTTGTGCATATTGTACCATAATCTTCTGTAGAGGATTACATTCCCCCCAGATTTACTAATCTCCTGTGCAGGACTAGCTTAGTCCTGCACAGAAGTGTCCATTTAGGAGCAGGATGGCAGCGCTCCATGCATATTAATGAGGCACACTACCTGAGCTCCTAATCTTACACGGAGCATGTAAGAGTGCAGGGGGCATGTCTGAGAGCAGAGCTCTCAGAATATACGGGTCTATATTAGAACATCGAAGTTTCAAAACTTCAAATGTTCTAAATCGACCCCTATTCAGTGAAAGCTGAAAACATCGAACATACTAGGAAAGAATTTGCTGTTCTGTATGTGTGATGTTTTCAGCTTTCGCTGAATAGAGGTCGATATTAGAACAATTGAAGTTTCAGTGTTCTAATATAGACCCGAATATACACGCCCCTGCAATGCAGAACAACAGAAAGTCCTAAGAAATGACCGAGGCCGGTCATCTGCATATCCCCACCAACATACCCCCTCCTGTACAACACAAGTAAATAGAAATAAAATGAACAAACCCCTTTTTTTTTTTGTTTTATTAAAACTCTGATTACAGCTAACCATAGGTGCCCATCGCTTAGCTACAGCTAACGCAGCTTAAATAGCTGAAGAGTATAACAAGGAAGATATATGTAAATGAAACACTATAGCAATAGTGTAGTGGGCAGCGTATTTGCCTTATGAGCAGGCATTCTCAGTTCGAGTCCCACGGTAGCACATTCCATTTTCCATGTGAAATCAGGCATTCTCGGTTCGAGTCACATGGCAGCACATTCCATTTTCCATGTGAAATCAGTTTATGAATATTTTTTTGCTGTATAACCTACTAAATAACATTTAAATGTGAACTGGAGTACTACATTAAATGCACATGTGAGGTGTCAGTGTTATAATGTTGCAAAGTCCCCAGATAAGCACATGTGCCCCATGCAGTATATGTGCACAGGAAGCATGGATACAAATGGAAGGTAAAATGTGTAATGAATGACAACTCCATACAGCTTCCAAATCCCCCACCTTCCCAGAAACCATTCGATATTACTGTCTAAATCAGTGCAATTGTAAATGGAAGTAAGCACTAGTAAGCAAGTGTAAGCACCAATAAGCAGTAATAAGTGTATTTAAACACTAGTAAGCGAGTTTAAGCCCATTTGCGCTTGGGTAAGAAATGCGCACACAAGTTAAGCAATATTGAAGTGAACTCTCTGTAAACATATTTAACCTGAGGTTAGCAATGCTTACCCTTGGACAAACCCAGCGGAAACCCACTTACAACTGCTCAAAAGTGCCTTAATCACTCTGTATCCAATGGCCCTTGTTCTGCCCAGCAACAAAATAAGCAGCCTTTGCAAGGATCGAACACAGGACCCTGCACACCATAGACAAAGTGATTTAACACTAAGTCATGTCAGATATACATACATATCATCCAGCCCAGTCATACAACAGTACAGGGAATGCATTCCAACATGTAGATGTGTGTGTGTGTGTGTATATATATATATATATATATATATAGTGCATGTTTGTGTATGTATATATATATATATATATATATATATATATATAATCTATATCTGCATAGATGTAACATATCTATATATGTAGATATAGATATAATGTAGATATATATATATATATATATATATATATATATATATATATATATATATAAATATAAACATATAGACATACAAATGCATATATCTATAGATATATATGTCTACATCTATATGCCTATATAAATACAAGTTATATATATGTAAGCAGATATATATATTTATATATATATATATATATATATATATATAGATATATATATATATATATATATATATATATATATATATATATATATATATAGGTGTATATGGACATACATCTGTAGATAATATGAACATAACATAAACATATATGTCCACATGCACCGTTACTGGTGTTGAAAGGCCACAAACAACATATGTCTTGTACGATTAGGTATGCCCCCCCACAGTCAAACACGTCTGCCCTGCAATACACTACCAGCTGTTGCAGCCCCGATACCCAGGACCTGACACGACATGGGTACAGCATGTTAGCAGTACTCTATCCCACCTGTATAATGTCAGGCTGGTATCAGTAAGATATCATGCAGTACAGTCTGGCTCCCATATGGAATGTACAATGTGGAAGCAATCAACATCCCTAGGATACATATACACAATGTATGCAGATACAGATATATATATATATATATATATATATATATATATATATATATATATATATAAAACTACACATATACAAGCAGAGATATGTATAGTAAGATACATATGTAGAAGGTGCACACGTTATGGAACAGCCACTATTCGTACAGTTGCCACCTTACCAACTGGAGACTGTATGAGCCACCCATACAAATGACAATCATTGCCTGCAACATGTACCCACAGATAGGTCAAAGGATATATATCACCACACACAGGTTTGCATAAATGGGAAAGCTTTATTTGTATATTATTACAGTTGTATATGCCATGTCATATAGCTGTTTAGACATGGACATCCATATAAACTGAGTAATGCAACTATGAACCAGTTATATTAATACAGTAGTTTGGAAATGTTTACAAATGTTGCTGTCCAGGCCAAGGCCATCAAGTAGTACAATAGTAAAGACAGACTGGGCCACAGGATACCAAACGATCAGCAGTAAGTAATGCAAATGTATAGTTCAGCAGCCTCTATCTATACTCTGTAGACAATCACTAGGTGGTAAAGACTTCAGTTGACACAATGGGATGTAACTGTTACACAACAAGGCATAACTGACACCATCACAAGCACACTGACAAACAGAACAGTCTTTATGGCATGTGGCTGTAGGCCTGCATTTACCCAAGGTGGATTGTATGGTAATGTATATCCAGATACCTTAAGACAGCTCACCCCTGATACCCCCACATGCTGTAACAGCCTAGGTTAGTTATGGTGCATCTCCCCCAAGACTCAGTAATACAGGGCCATATACCACTGTTACATACAATAGCCTCTGGAGTGCATAAGGGCACACATGTATTGTGTAGGGGAAGCCCACACATATATAGCCCCAACCCCACCGTATGTGTGGGGGACACAACATCAGTGGACTGATGGCAGGAATGGCAGCATTACATCCTCACAGCCCACTGACAACTCCTGACAGCATGTCTTGTGTGCAAAGCCTGGTATGTAGGTGGAGGACAGAGGCTGGAACACAGGCCCATATGTGGAAAACTGTTGTCATACACTAAGCAAGTCACTGGTGTTACAAGATAGTCTGCAAGATACCATTAGTCAGGAATTTGAAGTTAGAAACAGCAATGGATGTAGCCATGTACTGATAGCACTCAACACACACACTGCCAGTGAAATATCTGATACAAGACCAGTGTGGTGGACAGAAAAAACATAATAGGCATACCTCTGGCCATCAAGATGATAGTTGAGAACTATGCAGACAGACTGCATTCCAAGGTAAAGTAGTATGTACACACAAACCCTGTAACACCAGTGCTATACAATGCATGAATCAACTATACTCACACTCTGTCTGTAGTTCTGGAACCCCCTATAAATATGTAGCTGGCCTGAGTGTGCAGGTTTTTCTGTAAGAGGTATTGCTACCTGCTGTCTGTACCACTGATGCCCACACACAGGAAGGATGTCCATAACACAGGAAAGGTAAAGCGACCACGCCCACATGATGTAGGGATTTATAGTCGGTGGTTGCCATGACAGTGGTAACTGGGAGTACTATACAGCAAGCTGCATGCAGTTAACAAGTGGAGGACACTGATTGGTGCAGAGGCCATCACCTGATCATATGCATCACCTGCAAAAGCATGCTGCAATCTATTCAAAGCAGCTCAATCCATTTACTGGAGAGAGACCGAAAGAGAGAGAGAGAGAGAAAAAGAAAGAAGAAAAAAAAAAAAAAAAACAAGCCTAAGGCTAAGCAAAAGCCAAAAGAAAAGAACTATAAGAACATCCAGCAAACTATCCAGAACAGACATCATTCCCACAACAGGTATGTAAAGTATATATGCATGTAATAGAATGTAGTACCTGGTCCATAATAATGGGATAGATGATGTGGAATGATTTATATGTGCCATCAGGTGTTGTAATGATCTTCAACTGAACAACTGCTATGGACAAAAGCATCTGTCCCTGTGGGAAGTGGGCCATACCAGTCAACTGTGCAGAGCAGCACTGACTGACAAGATGTAAACCATCATAGTGTGTGTTGTGTAATGGGAAGTGTGTATATTACTTGGCCAATAGTTGGTGGTGGAAGTAATGCCATTATGATGGACATGTGGGACCCACAGCCCATCCCTTGCAGGATACTTAGGTTAATCTGTAATGTAGTCTGCATGAATGTCATAGTTGTGTAATAGGGTTACCTACAATCAGGTCCTACATATACCACCCCTAATGTCAGGCTGTGTCCATATGTGGCACCTGTCTGCATTGTAGCAAGGCAGAACAGTGCAGCTGTGCAAGAGGGTGTTGTGAAATTGTGGATCTGATGTCTGAATTTACCCCACATATAGGTATGCATATGTGTACATAGAACCAAAGTAGAAAAGTAAATGAAACCAATAAATCTTCAAATATAGGAGCAAAACAGGAACCACTTGTGAATGTCCTTGGAATTTATTCAACCAAAAGCAGACAAGCGAAAACCAAACCACAAAAGGTACACGCCAGGAAAAGATGCATTAACGCTCTTAAACCAGTGCATTTTCGTTTACCAGATGCACTTCATCAGATAAAAGCCTCTGTCTACCCAGTCCTTTTATACCTTATTAAATTGGATAATTAAAATCAATTACAGCAATTAAGTTCAAATCACAGCATTTAAACCTTTTACAGCAAAATATTATCGTAAAAATAATTATGTACACATATATAATATAGAAAGATATATATATATATATATATATATATATATATATATATATATATATATATATATATATATATCAGCATGTATGTCCACAGATTTACAGATACTCATGTGTAGACATATATATGAGCACATATATACATCACATATATCTACACACATATAGATATATACCTATATAGATATATACCTATATGCACATGTCTACATATATACAAACACAAACATGTATGTATGTAAATACATGTCCCCTATATTACTACCAAAGTGATGCATGCAATGTGCAAGGCAACAGCACACAAGGCAATACACACAAATATCTACAGCTGGCAGTATGTGCAACATGGACGGGTATGTCACATGTTACTCCCTTGTTCGGACCACATTGCCCTTATCTGTGAAGTATGCAATGGGAATATGGGGAAGTATGCAAGGTATAGTTATGGAGGTGGTCAGGGTTGGTAGATATAGAGGACAGTCTATAGGGGTTGTATGTGACACGTGGTGTGTAAACACCCCGGATGGTGTGCGTGGTCTGTGATTTGGATGCCCCATGGGCCTCAATATGGGCACAATGGGAACAAGCCTCCCACCCACTGCTACTTACAACAGCAGTCCACGTCCTGAAGGTGCCTGGCCTGAAGGCTGAGCAGGAGGAGCATGTCGGCCCTGTGAATGTGTGCTGGGTGCCTCAGAGTGATGTAGCACATCCCATATGTGTCTGTGGAGCCTGGTATGGAACAGACCTAGGACGTGATCTCAGGGGACAGGAGCATGTCAGTGTGTGCTCCCCAGGGGGGGACAACATCCACTGGGTTGGTTCCACCTCATGGTATTGCTGGACCAGTACATGAGGAGGCCCCAGGTTGGAACACATGTGATGTGGCCAGGTAGCATGGGAAGATGGGTTTGGAGAGGTGGTTCTGCTGGCTATTAGTACATATACATTTTATTGTGTCACTGTTATAGAACATATGTTGGTAGTAATAGTCTACACATTCCCAAAACATGTCCACCAGCATGCATAGATATCCCTAATAACACAGGATGTCAGATATGCAGCAATCACAAAGCAGCCCATACCACAGGTATATATGGAACCATAGTGGCCCTGACAATGGCATGCAGGTGAATAGTCTGTAACAGGCCAGCTATGATAGTGTCCACACAGGGAACATGGCTACAATCACATAGCAGAAAGTGGGGTACAGTGCAATATCTGTCTCATGGGTAGGTAAGCTGTTGCCATACCTAATGTGTTGTGTGTACAGTTTGTTGAAGCTGATAAGGGGGGTGGCAGAGGTGTATTACGAACCAAGGTAACCTTGCTGTATGAGTTGCTCAGACCTGTTTCCATCTTTATGTCTTTCAGCCAAGATGTCACATGCACGCTTGCCTACCTATTTGACAGCTGAGAATGAAGTTCTTATCACACACCTGATCCAGCACTAACCAGTGCTGTTTGGCAGGGCTGTCCATGAACAGCAAGAGCAGACAGCCTTGTGGAATGACCTAGTCCACAAGGTCAATGATGTCAGACTGTACAACTGCACTTGTGAGCAGGTCCAGCATCATTGTAGTAATCTGCTTCGCAATTGTGCTGCTGCAGTCCAAGTGGATCACCTTGCCACGGGGGGAGCCATGCCATCCATTTCTTTTTGACACATGTGGAGGAGCTCCTGGCCAGCCTCGTGGCACCTGCCCATCTGGCCAGCCACCAACCGCTGGACACCTTTATGGAGGTGGGTGGCACCCACACACCGGCCGAGGACTGTGCAGCTAAGGACACAGGGCACATCAGTAGACCACTGTTGTGTATACATCAGCATTGGTACAGGTAGATCATGCATATCTGATATGTCATAGATATATTATGTTGCTGCATAGTACTGATAAACAGATGTCCAGATGTGGTAGTATTGTGGAAGTGTAATGTTGATGTATTGTAATACTGCACCCACCCTCTAGCACTGCCACAGGTGTGGCCATTGACATTGCATCTCTCACCCTCTTATGTAGGTGCCTCCAAGATACCACCAAGGCAGCAGCCTGTAGCTGGTGTGTATAGTTTATGTAGATGATTGCCAACACACCACGCATGTAAATGGTGATGGTATATTCCACGCACACATCTAACACACCTACCCTGAATGCATGCTGTACATGTGCACATATTGTTGCTGTGAAATGCATGGCATCACAGAAGTGACCATGTTGGAGTATTGCAATGGTATGTCAGACACCTGCATGATAGCTAACATCCTGTCATTGCGGAATGTGTCCACAGGGAGTAACATAATGGTGGGAGACATGGCCTACAGTAGGGACATGTTCGGAACAACACCCATATACAGTGCAACACCAGTGTATATACCTGTAGGACAATGATAACTACTGCAGAGATACACTATGGCATAAGGCATTACACTAGTCCACATTAATAGCAGGGACTTTGCTGTAATAGGTGGTGTTCAGTGTATGGGACACTGCAAAGTGACACATGTGTAGGGCTTACTTGTCATGCATCTGCAAAAAAGCGGAAGGAGGAGGTTGTCAGGATCCCTGCTGCAGTGCACTGGTGTGTCATGCTAAGGATGCTAGGAATGGCTCTATCTGCACAGTCAAGTTCAGGACCTGTGGCAGCCATAACCCTTGCCCCACAGCAATAAGTGATGGCAGTGTGTGAACACCATGGAATGTGCACATGAGTATACTTTGCAATCATGCAGAATAGGGGGACATGTGTAAGGCAGACTGAACATACACTGGCAAATGCAGATGGCCCACACTGGTATACCCCTGCCAGGAGTAGTGACTGCTGTACTACACACAACAAGAGGTGTGATAAACCGTCATGAAAAGGGTGTGCACACATATGCCCACATGGTGTGTATGCATCTTGGTCAGCAGCCGCGCACCTAACACAATCCGTAGATACTGCATGTGAAAGTACAGGACATATGTCACATATCGGGCTCATGTACCGCTAAGATATGCGGTGATGTGGTCCCATGGCAGATCAAGGATGGGTGCGTCAAATTAATAAAGGTGTGTACACCCCCCAAAGCCATGGTATGCTCTGATGGTTGTCAGTGTAAGAGTATTGGCATGTTCATACATCATCTGCTGATGTTGAGAGCTGTGCATCAGACATCAGGCATTCACAAATGTCATCTGTCCACATATCATACCAGGTATGTGTTGCTGGAAAACATAGGGGCTGTGATCATAAAGCTGACATAACTGACAAAGTAGTACACATTATGCAATGGGCCATACATCTATAAAGTGTGGTGCCTAGTACATAACAAGGTGCATAACAGGTGCACATAAATACTGTGCTCATGGGCGCAGTGGTATCCAGGGGAAGGGTCTTCACATAGTAACACAGCACATGCATCACACACATGAATACTATTGCCAGCATGGATTGACTATAGCTGTACTGCATGCTGTTGGTTACCATATGTTATGCATGTTGACAGAGGGGTAATCGGAGGACTGTGTGTACTTTCATTGTGCAACCTCACCTGTATGTATGTGTGGGTCCTGATAGGTAGTCAGTTTGTCTGTAGGGTCACTCTGGTGAAGTGGAGGGATGTTGATGCATGTAGGATTCTTGTGTGCATGTGTGTGTGTTTGTGTGGCTGGCCATG
>NC_056749.1:149998249-150040749 GCF_019279795.1 Protopterus annectens | reverse complement strand
TATGTATGTCAATATGTATATGTGTATGTATTGATATAGATATCTGGTTAATTATATGTACATATATCTTCACCATATGTCCTAAACATGGAGTGTAGCCCTACCTCAGCCCCTATAGTCCCAACTTCGTACTGCAAGAGGATGTCAGGTATGTATAGCAGATATATTTGTAGACTATTGTTACTGTAATAGAGATTGTCTTCACAGACATGGTGTGTGTGGGAGGTCACATCAGCTTTTAACATGTGCGCCATTGGCTACTGACAGATATCCTAATGACATCATAGTACAATACCACTGCTAGTATGTAATGCTCCTGTGGACTACAGCAGAGATAAAGGGCAATATATGCAGATAGTCTGACACACTCTGGAAAGTCCAGAGGTATACACATAACAACTTAATGCAAGACATATGGACCAATCCTGATAATGTGGACATTAACAGCCATATAGATGGGTACAACACGTAACTACTCCTATACATGTGCCCCCATAGATTATGCAATCACACACCCCTGTCTATCCTGCCACATAACCGCTGGCACAGAGGTGCCATGGCCACATACTACCCACTAGATATTGACATACATCTGTACAGCATCCCACTGCTCTGTCTGACATACACGACTGTTATGGTGGTCCAGCAGCAGTACATCTGGCAAGTATCTGGACATTACATCTCACTGGGTAAGTACACTAAGCTGCTAGGTATGTAAGAAAGCACTGTGCAGGCTACAGGCTGACTGGCTCAACACTGGCCACTGGCCTACATTTCCTATGGGGGAATGCATATGTACCTGCATATATAGTAGGCTCTACAGGCATTCCACAACACAGAGTAACATATACCTGGGTGAAAGTCCATAACCACCACAACGAATGTGAACACAGCCACAGGCATATATAGTATTCTAGTGAAATATTACAGTATATGGACTATCTGTTCAACACCAACCTCTTATGTGCCATTCACACACTAACCCTACATATACTGGGCCACTACACAGTGTGGTCTAATGCCTGTCTGTGGTATGGAACATGTGGGTGTATGGCCCTACAAACATGTAAGCCGATAGGGTAACATACAGTGGAGCAACATGTAGCATCAGATAGAACAGGACCAAGAACAGTGACATCTACCACAGTCTGTACACAGGCCAAGGTACATATTAACAATACACACACTGCCGACAATCACCATAAGTACACAGACCTCAGTACTGCACACACAACCACAGAATGTCCAGGTTATGTCATCAAATATTACCCCTACTATACATAAAATGTGTAGCAGTCTGATACCTCACTGGCTTTTTATCAGATACGATGACACTAATTATGGTGTACAGCACATATGCACCTCTTACTGCATGACATATGTACAAAGGTTGACAGGGTTGTGGCTGGAGGTACATACACAGGGCCAGTATTGACATGTTGCTGATAACCTCATACATTTACTGCTGTAACAGGGTTTGTTGCAACATATGTACTATGAGGGATATGAAGTCAGTAACTCTCATGGCTGTCACCATCTACAGACTGAAATCCTCACACTGCCTTCTGCAGTTTACAGATAGTTGCTCTGTGGGTAACACATGAAATAAAAGAAACATACTGCCCAGGCTGCAGATGACCCTACAGATGGGGGTTTCCTCATAAACATAGCACTGACATGGCAGGTATTAAAACATGTAGGACAGCCATATCCACACACACCCTGTTAAACCAACATTACTCCAAATGCAGTATAGCAGCACTTACAATCTGTAGTCAGGTCAGGCACATCCCCCTGTGTGTTGGCCTGTTTCCACAGTCTATGTTGTTAGAGGTAAATCCCCAACCCATCTGAGATGCTGTTTGCCAAACAACAGATCTAGTTCCTGCTCACAGTGAATGAAAGGCCCAACACCAACATGATGTTCATAGATATTGGAGTGTTTTTCCATACAATTGGCTATGGGAATGTTACCATAGCTGTTCCACATGCAATCAGCTAGATGAGGTCTGCAGTTTGTGCAGAGGCCATCAGCTGATCATGAGCATCACTTAAAATACACATGCTGCTGCCTAAGTAAAGTAGATGTAAGTCCACATCCACCAGAGAAAGAGTGAGAGAGGCAGACAGAGGCAAGAAAATGTCAGGGAGGGGTGGGAGAGAAAAACTTAAACATGTTTGTGTCACAGACCTACCAGTACAGGGTATCAAACCCCTGATGACTATGTAGTCTACCACGTGTCCATGCAATTATTGGATGTGCCACACAGGTTACATGTTGAGGAGCCCTCAGAACATATATGTGATGATGAGTGACATCTGCAACAGGGATATGGTAGCTATGTGGTAGGTGTAGAACACATGCCTGTCCGCATGAACAGGTGTCAGCGTCAACACAGCCACACTCTCACAGGGACACACACACTGACACACTTAGCAGGTCCAGGAATACAACTCATCACTAGTGGGATTGCCACAACACAGTACTGTGCAGGTATCACATGCACCACAGGGGTCATACAGAGGTTATATGGGCAAAGGGTATGTGGAAGTGTCTGACATCAGACAGAATGCTTCAGTATGCCAGTGGGGGTTGTAGTGAGTGTGAATGCGGTCATACACATCATCCAACACACACACAGACATGGGTGCCAGTACTAACATGCATGGGTGCATTGCTTCACGGGTGTGTTGTGGTCGACGGTGTTAGATGGCTATACCTTGGCATCAGGCCCCGTGACAATGGTCTACATTGAGTCTCAGGGGTGTAGTGTCTGGATTTGCCCACACAGGTGGGTATTGTATTCACCATCCAGTCACCTGAGTGACTATTGCATGTGGCCAATTCTGTGCATTGCTTGCCATATATGTGTTCCTTAGTCCATGACATGGACAGTGTCTGGGATGTGCCCACCTTCCACATGCTTGTACAGTGACCTTTAGAACTGTACTGCCTGGCCCATGGTGTGTACACAGATTGTTATCAAATATGCCAGCCCTGGCCTCATGTGGCAGGAACTGTTAATGGACAGCAGGTTGACCCTGCACTTACATTGATAGCATGATACCGGTATACCCTGGTGTCAGTGGCATCTGCCCTTACAGGACTTGTGTTTCAGGCGTTGTATGTCCTTTGTGGGTCACAATTGATGGCATCACAGGTGTTGCAGGTGTCCAGTGGGGAACATGGGGGAGGTGCACTGTTGGCATGTTCATGCCTATTGGACTGATGGACAGGGTGCCATGCCTTCTGTAGCCCACTGCAATCATGCCATGGTTACTATCAGTGGGCAATATGCAGGGTTCTACCAACATAGCAGCTGTTGCCTAGGCAAGTGTGTGTGTGTGTGTGTGTGTGTGTGTGTGTGTGTATGAGACATGGGTTGAGAGTGTTCCCTGGGTAATACAAGGGTAGCTAATGTTGCACAGCTGGCATTGATGTCACATGTAGGGGTATGGATTTACACCCCAGCCTCTCAGCTATTTCACATCTGTTATCCCTGTATGGTGGACATTGTGATATATACCTGGGCCACCATATAAGAAGTTTGCAAAACCCTCTTCACATTGAGTCTAGTTGTTACACACTCACAACCACCTCCACACAGGATACAAATGACAAACACAGCCACTGTCATGTCTGGGATTATAACTCCCGCCTAACTAGTATATTCAACTACAGTACTACGCAGTTATAGGACGCACCATGGAGATTACTGGAGTACTCCTTCCCCAAAGGTATATTTCACAGTGAATGACATCAGCAGGATTGCCAAAGTACAGCATTTTAATTTTACTGAATGTGAGTAGCCTAAAATGCATTGTTCCATACACAGATATAGACACACACACACAAAACATCCACAACTGCCATGTGTGGGGATTGAACCTCTAACCAAGTTCTATATCACACTACAGCATGATGATGTTATAGGATGCACCACATGGATTGCTGGAGTGCCTCTTCCCTAAAGCTGTATTTCACATTGAATGACATCAGCAGGATTGCGAAAGTAGGGCATTTGAATTGTACTGAGTGTGGGTAGCCGAAAATGCATTGCTCCCTACACAGACATAGAAACACATACAAAACATCCAAAACTACAATGTGTGGAATAGAACCCCTACCAGAGTTCTATATCACACTGCAGCATGATGCTGTTATAAGACACACCGCGGGGATTGCTGGAGTGTTCTTTTCCCAAAGGTGTATTTCACAGTGAATGGCATCAGCAGGATTGCCAAAGTAGGGCATTTGAATTGTATTGAGTGTGAGTAGCCTGAAATGCATTGCTTCCTACACAGACATAGAAACACACAAAACATCCACACCTGCCATGTGTGGGGATAGGACCCCTACCAGAATTCTATATCACACTACAGCATGATGCTGTTATAGGATGCACTATGGGTATTGCTGGAGTGCTCTGTCCCCAAACGTGTATTTTACAGTGAATGACATCAGCAGGATTGTCAAAGTAGGGCATTTGAATTGTACTGAGTTTGACTAGCCTAAAAAGCATTGCTCTCTACACAGAGTTACACTACAGCAATACATAGTTATTGGACGCGCCATGGAGATGACTGGACTACAACTTTCTGAAAGGTGTATTTCACAGTGGATGACATCAGCAGCCTTGCCAATGTAGGGCATTTGAATTGTAGTGAGTGTGACTAGCCTAAAAAGCATTTCTCTCTACACAGACAGAGACACACACACAAACACACATAGTTGCCATGTCTGGGATTAGAACTCCTACCTAACTAGTTTATTTCACTACAGCAGTATGCAGTTATAGAATGCACCATGGAGATTACTTGGCTACAATCTTCCGAGGGGGTTATTTCAAGGTGGATGACATAAGCTGCCTTGCCGAAGTAGGGAATTTGAATTGTAGTGCTAGTGAGTGCCTAAAAAGCATCACTCTCTACACAGACAAAGACAGACAGACACACACACACACACACACAGTTGGCAAGTTTGGAATTGGAACTCCTACTTAACTATTTTATCACACTACAGAAGTATGCAGTTATAGGACGAGCCAGGGAATTACCAGGCTATAACTTTCTCAGAGGTGTATTTCAAGGTGGATGACATCAGCAGCCTTGTCAAAGTAGGGCATTTGAATTGTAGGGAGTGTAACTAGCCTAAAAAGCATTGCTCTCTACACAGACAAGAACAGACACACACCCACACAAACACATGCACACACACACACACACACACACACACACACACACACACACACACACACACACACACACACACACGCTTGCCAAGTCTGGGATTAGAACTCCTACCTATTTTATCACACTACAGCAGTATGCAGTTATGGTACACGCTTTGGAGATTACTGGCCTATAACCTTATAACCTTCCCAGAGGTGTGTTTCAAGGTGGGTGACATCAGCAGCCTTGCCAAAGTAGGACATTTGAATTGTAGGCAGTGTGATTAGCCTAAAAGACATTGCTCTCTACACAGACACATGCACACACTCACGCACACACACACACACACACACACACACACACACACACACACACACACACACACACACACACACACACACACACACACACACACACACACACACAGACTTGCCATGTCTGGGATTGGAACTTTTACCTAACTAGTTTATCACACTATAGCAGTACTCATTTATAGGTCATGCCATGGAGATTACTGGGCTACAACTTTCACAAATGTGTATTTCACAGTGGATGACATCAGCAGGCTTGTCATAGTAGGGTTATGGGGAGGGAAGTATGTGTGCATGGGCAATAACCCATTCATCTAGAGGTTGACACACCACATGCTGGCACACACAGGGTCATATTCCACAGGTACATGTATACAACTGCTAGATGACTACTTCCTTGTACAGTCATGTTGCACAGCTAGCACTTGCACCACATAGTCTGTAATGCTGACAGATACCAGTGGCTAGTATCTGCAGTAAGTGACATCGCAACCTCATGTGGTTGTAGCCCTTTGGCCGTGTGCTGGGTGAGACAGGGCTGGTTGGCTTCTTGTCACTGTCACCCTCTTCCACACATCTATGTACGTCTACTTTTGGCTTATTATAATGTGTTGACCTTGGATATATGTCTGTATTCCTATCCACTGTGTGTGTGCAAAGCATGAATGGTGCATACTGAGGAGTGTCTGCACTAAGATCTGAGACTGCCAGATATGTCTGATCCACTGTTGTTTGCAGACATGGCCTTCATTTTTTTAAGTGTGTGAGCATGCCCAGTATGCCCGTCTGTATTGAATGTGTGGATCAAGTCCAGGTAGCTTGTACTGCAGTATGGACATTTGTGTTGTACACCTATAGGTAGCATACTGTTTCTGCAGGGTATCCATCGATCATTGGCAATATGGAGACAAACTGTGCAGGGGATAGTATGTACTGTAGGTGATTGTGTCTGTCCTGCTTCAGCTGCATGGTACTGCTGTTAGCAGAGATATTCAAACATGTGTACTGTTATACACAGTGATGTTTTCTGTCCTCATGTATGCTCAGGTGGACATTCACAGTGATATCTTGGGGGACAGGGGTGACTGCAGTTGTGTCCAGTATTGTGGGCAGACACCTACGTATCCATGGTAAGTTATGCCATTCTGGAGGGGGAGCTGCAGAGACTTGGTGCTGGGTTTGTGTATCCAGTTCAGCACCTTGGCACAGTGTTGGCAGAGGATCGCATACTTGTACACCCATCAACATGAAAGTATGGGCATATCTTGCTGTGGCAATGCCTCACAGCTGTACAGATTCATGCAGGTTAGCCAAGGGCAGGGGCCATGGGTCAGGACATTTACCCTATTGTGGTGTATGGGCAGGTGTGTAGCCACCCATGTATGTGTTTGCAGCCAGGGATAGTGTGTGCACACAGCTTGGTGTCAGACCCTGCACGTTCCATGCTGCCCATGCTCTAACCCCCCCCCCATTATTCTAACCTCTTCCATACATTATGCATACATTCTCTGATACCTTCCCTAGGGGTATCACCCCATCACAGATGTGTGTTAGTGTTGGTCCACAGTTCATGCAGTGGGACATGGTGGACATGTTACTGTGGTTTGTCCATATGGCCTTGCATATGGCTTATGTGGAGTGTGTTATGTTATTTGGGTGCCCATGACATAACATGCATTGGCAGTACGTGTGAGACGCAGGCCTTTGGCAGACACCTGTGGGGCATTAGGTGTTGCTGCATGCCAGATGTGGCAGGCTGTTGCCTAATGGTCAAGATGTTTGCCTTTCAAACACAAGGTGTAGGGTTTGAGTCTCATAAGGGATAATTGACTAGGCTTAAAATGGCTCACCTATGAACCTATCAGTCCTACAGTCCCAGACCACCATGCAGTATATTCCCCTGGGGTGACAGGGTAGGTGTGATAGGTGTTCATGCTCTTACCTTCTAACAGTCTTGCTCAAGTGGTGTGGATGCTGGAAGGGGTACTACCTACAGCTACGGACAAACCTGCATGGGACACTTGCACTGCATGCTGCAGTCTTCTGCTATTGCCATATACAGGTGGGGTCTTACTGTACCTATTCCCCACAGCAAGGATATGACCAGAGAGGTGCCTGTGGGTGGTGTTTGCATGAGCTGGGTGCATGTGTGCTATGGACACTACTTGCATCTGACACACAGATATGCACTGGGCATTCCAGTTATATTTGCATGTGCAGGTACATCAGCTGTTTCCCAATACATTAGTCCTACCTCCTTTGTGATCTGTGAGTGTTTGGGCAGATGACACCAGTATCCCCTACTACAGAACCATATAATGTGATGCATACCTGTATGTACTTTTCCAAGGGTGTCCATTTTACAGTGACACAATATATACTGAATGTCTGGGGTACTTTCCCCTGTATACCGCTTGTATATCTAGCCCAACAGCCATACCATGTCAGTCTTTCAGATGGTGACACATATTACCACCATACATTTGCCATGGCTTGCTGCTAGCTTGTGTTATACTGATGGGTATTGTGTATGACACTGCGGTTGTGAGGACTTGTCCCTGTCATCAGTGGTAGTGGGCAATGGCCACCAGGTCTTACCTCAACATGCATGCATAACGACCACTCTCACATGATATGGGACATGCACCAACCTAACACATACATACTTGCATATTGTGCAGATGCTACAACCTATCCTGCTACCTTGGCCACCTCTGTGCATCTGTGCTCCACTGGTATTATACCTACACATACATGTTACTACATTTCTACATAGGGTTGTCGATGGCACACCTAACTGTTATGACGTGTGTACATTGGATTGGGGGGCACATCAGACCGTTACTACATAAATAAGTAGGGTTGGGGGGAGCACACCTGCCTGTTCCTACATTCCTACACAGGATTGGGGGGGCACACCTGACTATTTCTACATTTCTACACAGGATTGGGGGAGGCACACCTGACTGTTAGTACATTTCTATACAGGATGGGGGGGCACACCTATTTCTACATTTCTGCACAAGATTAGGAGGGGCACATCTGACTGTGATTACCCTTCTACATTGGGTGGGGGGGCACACCTGACACGTACACATTTGCTATGACTGTACTGGTATGTCAGGTACTCCATTTCATTCTGTATTCTAACGTATCATGCTGACTAGAGGCATATCAGTGTACTACAGGTCTTAGCTTTGATTGACCTACATATTAGTTTCTGACTTCCTACCCCTCAGAACTAACATCCCACTGCCTGACCTGCTGTAGTCTGTCTGTGTAGGCCTGAGAGGGAGGTTACCCATAGGCATCATTCAGAGGCCTTAGCACAGCCTTTGTTTGTGTTTGTCTACACCTGTCCTGCTGGCTGTGACTGTTGTTGGGTATGTGAACCCCCCTGACTGGCATGTGGGTGTCCCAGTATTGAGGGTGGTGCTGCAGGGCTGCCTATGTCAGATGCACATAGTACACTCCCTACACATGGTTGAGCTCAGGTAGTCTCATGCTTGGCATCCTTTTTGCTGTATGTGAGAGTCAGAAAGAGGTGTTATGTGTCCAGGTGCTGGAACCGTGACTTGAGCATCCCAAACACATGCTCTATTATGATTCTGATATGTGCGTGTGCCTCATTATGGGGTTCTTGTTCAGGTGTGTGTGCGTTTCTGATGGGTGTCATCAGCCAAGGCTCCAGTGCGTATCCGGCATCCCCCACTAGGTGACTGTGAGGGATGCCCCCATTGGCAAATCTCTGATACAGCTGTGTCAGATATCAGATGTGTGAATCGTGATAGCTTCCAGGGCAGCCGGCACACACATTAATTATTATGCCCTGGGAATCGCACACAACCTGACAGTTGATGGAGGGGAAGCCCTTGCGGTTGATGTAGACCCTACCCCGCTCATCAGGTGGTGCTTTGATGCATATGTTCATGCAGTCTATAGCACCCACTACCTCAAGGTATTCTGCTATTTGGTGGAACAGTTGCATATTGCTGGCCAATGCCTCATGGGTGTTGGGGAAATATACGTGCTCACTGGCATGTGCTGACATGGCATCCAGGAACTGGTGGAGTAGCCTGGATGCTGATGCCTGTGAGATCCCCATCATATCCCCAGTTGGCCTTGGAAGGTACCTGTAGCTAGTATTCTTAGGCCTACACATACCTTGGTATCCACTGGGATTGGTTCCTCTCTGTTAGTTCTGTGTGTCAGGCGTGGCCGGCACAGCTCAACAGTTTGCTGTAGGAGGTCCCTGTCCACCCTATACTGCTCCACTATCTCCAGCTCATGTAGCCACTGGTAGGTTACCCTGTGTCTGAGCACTCTTCTCCATCTTCTCACTGTGGGTTGGTCGGCAGCATTCACATCCTCACCACCCTCAGCCTCTTCCACAAGTTGTTGTATGATAGATTTTGCAGCCCCTATCATTTTGTTGTTTTGTTGTTTTGTTTGTTAAAAGTTCCCCGCTTGTATACACCGGTGGTGTAGTGTGTGGGAAAAACCAGCGAGGAAGGTGTTTGCATAGTTTATAGTAGTGTTCTGGGCTGGGCTGGTCTGCTGCCTGTGTAATTGGCTGATTCTGATACATTTCACCTGCCAGCTCTGCTAGTTCTCCCTGATTACCTTCCTACTGCTCTTTTCCCTTCCCATTGCCTTCCTATTTAAGCCCATGTGCACACCGCGCAGAGTGCTCAAATGTGCACAGAGCTGCTATCTCCTGGTTTAACTTATTTTTTTCCTTTAAAACCCAGTGCGTGGTGCGCACACCCACTTAGGCAATGTAAAGAGTGCTAGGCAGCCTCAGACACACCCGCCTGCTTAGCCCTGCTAAGCTAAGAGCAGCCCCAAGTCACAGGGCTCCAATCCACTTACAGAATGCCTGACACCCCCCCATGATGTCACCTAACTCCTAGGCTTGCACCAAGCTATTCCTGCTCTTTCACTGTTGGGAGCTGACTAGCATACTGGGGAAATCTGGGATTCACTATCATTCCCTTCATTTGCATAGGATTGCCTGCTAATGCTTAGTTACATGTCTCATACTGAGCCTCCCCCCCTACCAACCACTACTCACTGGCCATGTTGTCTTCTGCCTGCCATTGACTATAATGGCGGAATAGTGGTTTTAGTTAGAATGCTTATTTTAGGTTTATTCCCCCCCTCCCCCATCCCGTTTGCGTGCCTCTGCCCTACGCTTAAACAGCCGAGACTGGCTAAAAAAAATAAAAGTTGATTTTTTTATTTTTTACACTGTTTTCAATGAGAATGGCCTTATACTTGGCCATTGGCATGCTTCTTGACTGATATGCACCCTTTATTTGGAGCTGCCACGGCTCTGTTTTGGAATTTGTAGAAATGTACTTGGTTACTAACGGAGCACATTTCTGCAAATTACACTAGTCCTGCACAGCCGTTTTCCAGCTTCCTGGATCGCAAATTCACCTCATTTGCATGGATTTCTCCTGCAAATGGGGTACTTTGCATACAGGGGCTGACTCCATGCAGGACTAGAGTAGGAGCACTCGTGCATGCCCCTAAAGGCTATTCCTGGATCGCATGGTAGACGTATTGCTTGCTAGAGCTCCTGCACTAATCCTGCATGCCATGCAAGGCTTGCAGAATCCGGGGGATTGTCTTTATTATAGGGTGTGCATTTAATCATTGGACCACAGAGTTATGCACAGACTCTGCTGTGCTTTCAGCTGTGAGTCTGTAATTGTAAATGGTACTTTTAAATGTGTTACACTGGAAGGGTTGGGTAGCATAGTGGTGGATGGTCTCTTTAAGGAGATTAATCTAGAAACAAGCAAGGATGTTATAAGTAATGATTAACTACTTATATCTAAACATAGTTCTCATGTGCCTTGCAGATTGTTGACCTTTGAGTATGAGGGAGGTCTAGGGAGGATGTCTGTCACATGGACCAGAAGCAAGTCAGTAGGCACTCCGGTGGTACTGTTAGTAGGTAGGGACTTGTGCTTTGAGAGGAAAAGTCATGGCTGATTTATTACTGCCTGGGTATAAAGTTAAGAATGCTTTTGTTCCTTCTTTCTGCAATGTGTGAAATAAATACTCGGCTGTCTACTGCTTGCTGTAATTCTTGTTTTACTTTCCCAGAGTCTCGTGTAGAAAGGAAAACTTCACTTAATTGTAGTTTTGTTGCAGTGTAACAAAAGCCTAACAGAAACAGAAATGTATTTATGTGAGGCTGCAGTCCATCTAAAATGACAAACTGCAGGCAGAAGTTTTAATGCAAATCTCAAAAATACTTTACTAAGCATTTCTAGGTTTTATATGGTCTCTGCCTACCAATTTCTCATTTATAAATATTTTTAATGTCTGGTTGGTATTTCAGTTTTTACTTACTTGAGAAGAACTACACTTTTCATAAAAAAAATTGATTTTTAAGTCACAAAGCTTATTGCGTAGAAACTATGGTGTGAACTAATTTCAGAATGTGAGCTACAGATTGAAATGTTCTGCAGACCCTACACTGTACATATCTTGCATATGCTTATTCTGTCAAGATAGGCCTTTTAACTCATTCCTTCCAAATGGAAGTTACAGTACAAACTTCCAGAGCTCCAATAGGTGGAGCCTAAGCTTTTTGATAAAATAAATGTTCATATCTCAGGAATCGTAGGGATTAATAAAGAAGTGTAAATGGCTAACTCTTCAGGATATTTTTACATTGGTAGCATTCTTTAGGTTCTAGGTCTTAAAATGGATTTTGAAAGTTATGCAGTAGCTATTATGTTTGTAATACTTTGTAAATAACTTACTATATCTCAGCAGCAGTTCAAGTTATACATATACTGAGAGCAACATTTTGTTTATTCAGCTGTGAGCTTTCATGTGAGGTTAAATAGTTCTGAATGTGTCACTTGGTTGTTGAGATACTTAGGGAAATATGAACTGTATGACAATATAAAAATAGTGTGTCAATTGCAATTAATATCTCTTTACCTGCATTAAACAGAGGCCAGGTATTGGTGCAGTTGTATTGTCCAACATGTGACCTTTAACTTCAGTTTTGGGAGATGAATTCAAAATAGATAGACTAGTGAGGTGTGGCATCAGTGGAGGTAATTTCTGCAGGGAATCTATGGGATTTATCAGTAACAAATAAAATAAAACAACAAAGTGCTCAACATGCGAGATGCAAGTTTCTAGTAAGTGGTGTATGTCAGTCCCTTAATTAGAGAATTTATAGTTTCATAAGTTACTCCTAAACAACAAAATAGTTAAGCCATTTGAAGCCTAGCAACTACAGTCTTACTTGTACTTGCAAATTGTTACTTTCATTCTATAGAAAGGATAGCGGGTTAAGGTTGGGGTACCTTTGTGGGCATATCCATTTATCAAGCCAACAGTCTAAGATCGTAAGGTACCCTTCATAAAAGTGGGTCTGGTGAGACAAAGAGCAAAGAAGTCAGAGGGTAGATAGTGCAGCTGTAGTCTGAAAATTGGTCACTATAGAGAGTGGGGGGATAAGATACAAACTTCGTAAGGAGTTTTAAGACAACAGGAACAGTGATATTTTGAGAAGCAGGGATGCAAGGCAGGGCAACTTCTGTGTTGAGAGAGAAGTATTAAAGTGCATTTTAAGCAACATTTTCTATGTATCACTGTAGAAAATAAACTTGAAAGACATGATGAGATGAAAGTCCATATCTAACACATACACTATGTTTCTATAGCAAAACATGTCCAATAACATTTTGAGGACATTTTCCTAATCATATTTTCTTAAAGTCACCTAACCATACCCAGAATATTCCAGATTTTTAGGAAAAAAAAAAAAACATTAAATGCTATAGACGACTATTGCAATTTATTGCTAACCATGAAAATTACTTATCAAATGACAGTGCAGTGATATTGAAACAGTCTATTCAATTCATTGCTTTCAATGGGATAGATTCAATGCATATTATAAGGTAAACATCTTATGAATAAAGCATTCAACTTTCCTTTGAAGTGTAACGCATTAAACTGAGTCAAGGTCATGCATTGCACTTGTGTTTAAATGTGTGTCTTGTTTCACAGTTTTCCATTGTTTAATCAAATGCTAGATAACATTATTTAAATCCAATGGCAGTAAGATATCCAGCTCAATATGTAGCCTGCTGATATTTTCATGTTTTGTCTTCTTTTTCTTTTTTATGTATTACATTTGAAACTTCTACACCACTATGAATACCAAAACACTGCAAGCTAGATTTATTCTGACCTTTAATATTTTGCCCCAGAGCTTCTTTATTATCCTAATTTAGCATGCTGCAAATGCTAGTAAACTGTTTTTGCATGGCTAATAGGCTAGTTGAAATATTGACATATTACATGTAACACAGCATGATTCTGTAGCCGTGCTGAGCTGCATGTCCCTGCTTAAGTTACTTCTGCTGAAAGAATGTATACATCACTGATTTTTTTAACATGGGTCATTTAGCAACAGAGAACATATAAATAAGATAAAAGCCCCAAAAGAGGTACAATCACCTCTTCTGCTTTGGGCATGCTGGCTAAATCTTCATCATCAATGACAAGGCTGCACTCAATATGTTCCCTTTTTGTTTCTTGAGGGATTTAGAGTTCAATGTGACATTTTTCTGGCTGCTTTCACTGCTGAAAACTGTTCCTACTGTTCTCCCAATTATGTTTTCTTTTATATGAGAGGAAAATGTGTATTAAATTGGTCAACCTGAACAATATAATGTCAGCTTTTCTTAGTAAAAACTTTCTTTAATAGGAGAGAATGGCTGAATTTGCATGCCCTGCAGCAGTGGGTTGCCCTCCTGTCAAATTATGCCTTTTTTATTTCAGAAAAAAAACCTTTTCTTAAGTACTAACGTCTTTATAAATAATATGCAATAGATTTTGGTTGCTACATTTTCTATGTTTCTGCAGTTAAAAAAAAATGAGAGCAGCATTAGTATCATCTTTGTATAATAGTGGGTAGCTGGTACAGATCACAGGCTCATCACTGGCTCATTATAAAAAATGTTCTTCTAACATTATGCTGCATCACTTTAAATGTCAGTTTATGAGAAAAACAAGACAAATTAAAACTTTCATATGGAAAATTAATGTCATCATTCTTTCATTAATTTGATTCTGTTCCCAGAAAAAGAGCAATATATTAGGGCCTATATTAAATCAGCGAAAGCTTAGAAAAGTGAAAGGTGATTTATCGACCCTCTTTAAGTGAAAGCTGAAAATCCTGAGCACTCGGAACAGTGATTTTTTTCCCAGAGAAAAAAATCACTGGGGCACAGCCCCCCACTTTATTCACTGTTTTGAAGGTTTTTTTGGGGGGATTTTAAGCTTTCAAGAGGGTCGATAAATAAGCTTTTGCTTTTTTAAGCATTCACTGATTTAACATAGACCTGTATATTATGGTATCTGCACAATTCTTGCTGGACACAGGAGGTGTCAAGATGGTAACATAATCTCTGTGGACCATAACACGCCATGGATTAAATAATTAGAGGGCTGTGAAACAAAAGCAACATGCAAGACTCAGAGGTTGTATACTGGGATAAACTACTCAGTTTTATATCTTTAAGTAAAATGTTTGAATAAGGTCTTTAGATGTGTATGAATCTTGGACTGAATACTAATCTTGTTAAGTGCTTGACTTTGGATTTTAGGATTCTGTGGCAGTAGCTGTTGGCTGTAACACTGAAGAACAATACACCCACAAAAGAAATGACAGTGGGTGGAACAAAATAATTGCTGGATTTCAAGCAGGAGACTGGCATAAATTAAGTTGAAGATAGCCACAATACAAAAAAAGCAAAGCAAAACATAACAAAAAAAAAAAAAAACTAGACCATGTAAGAGAATGGGGGGAGGGGCTTCAAGCTGGAAAAAAGGGAGTCTCAGTACATTTCATGGAAGAGACGAGATCGGCATGGGACAGCATGCACAATTAGCTGATTATCTTCTCCCCAAGACTGAGAGATATGACCGAGTGGGGGCAGTATCAAAAACTAACCGTAATTCTCAACACTTGTTCATGCAGTGGCATAGTTTTCAAATACAAGACTGCTTAATTAAGCAGGCAGATATTCAAAAAGGCTTATTTTTTTTTCAACAGGACAGGAAAACACAGTTTGGTGGGTGGCAACACTAGGTCTGTAGAGACCCTGGTGCTTTTTACCCTAGTGTATGCCTATAAAATCATTCACCTATGAATCTTTGAGGTATTTCTCTAGGTCAGTCTACAAACTGAAAGTGAGACAATTGGCAGTGAAGAAAAATCTGAGAAAGGAGTGTGAAGTCATAAAAATGGTACACCAGCCCAGTTGAGAACCATTTAAATGGACAGGGTGCTGAGACAATAATCTTGAGGAAATGATAAAAACCTAAAAACCTAAAAGACTATGATCAGAGGAATTAACCGTTGTAGCATTGGGAAGAAGCCTAACCAATATCTGCTTCTACTTCTGTTATTCACCCTAGGTCACAGAGTGATATTAAGTTTCATTTCTATGCTGACTGTGCTTATAGAAATATAGTATATTTGGCACAGTGTGTTTTATGTGAATGTTTTTACGTAGGCAAGACCAACCATACATTGAAAGGAATGGTGCTTGAACAGATTAATTAAATTCAAAATAAAAAGCTCAGTAATGCACTAGCAAAGCATGTGTCTGAACTTGGAGACACCCACCACTTTAAGTTTCTGGTACTACTTAAAGTTGATAGCAATTTAAGACAGGGGGATATTGTGAATGAGACCGAATATGCTGAGTTAAGATGGATTTTAGACCTGAGGGCTAATTTGCACCCAGGTGTCTTAATAATTCTGTGTCTTTAAAACCAGCATTAAAGAAGAGGGGCCTGGACCACTAACTGTTATCATGTGACAATGTGTTTGATTTTTGAATGGCTGGTCTGTTTTATTTAAAGTTTTTAAAATTGTATTTTTGTGTTATAACTGAAGAGGTGGGTCTGCTGCGAAAGTGCTTACCAGTTTTTTATATTTTTTATCTTTATTAAATTGGAACCTGTCCTCATCCTTGGTGGACGTCTTTCTTATTTGTGTACTTCAATTTTGGATTTTGTCAGGGTCCTACTACACTCTTGGATTTTTCTCCTCTATTGGTTTACTTTTGTGTGTTAATGGGGCCATGGCTGAGTGTGTGGAGATTGAAGTTGGTTATAATCCAATGGAAGGAGTTACAAACTCTAAATGCAATTTACTTAATACCTTGAAACCAACACTCCTCCTTAAATCCATTTGTAATCTGCTTATGAATATGTCCTTCAATATTGAACTATCAACTGACGCAGCAACAGATACTCAATGGATGAATGACTTTTGTATATTACTTAGGCTGCTGGAGGACAAACTTTATAAATTCAAATGCTTGCAATGGCAGTGTTTTAATTTTGATACAGCTATACATCATAAAATTGTCCCCAGGGGGTGCATATACTTAAAATGCCCTCTTATGGGGATAGTCTACCAGAGATATTAAAACATTGGCAAGTTTTGAATTTGCAATTGAGCTTTGATTATATACGCCTGATGAATGATTATTTCCATCTGGAGGAAGAAACTCTAGCAAGGGATATAAACAATATGTATTTTAAATTGTGCAATACTTTTAAAGGTGATTTATATGCAGGACTGGTGGAGTAGATGCTCTGCAATATATCAATATATGAGCGGAAACTTCAGAGTGAAAAAAAAGTTAAAAAGAGATTCTGCGAATTTCCGCAAAGGTACAAGTGAAACAATGGGATCTGATATAGGTGCTTCCAGTGAGGTGGGGCACCCTATCACAATGGCAACTATCCAGGAAGGCAGCACCTTAGATGACAGACATGATAGGGTTGACGTACACAATGAGGAAAGTCAGAGGGATGCATCCAGTTCCAGCGGTATAGCTGCACCTAGCAAGTTTAGTTTAAACACAAATGAAACTGCCATTTCTAGTTTAAACCTAAATGAATGTACTGATAAAAGCAGTCTAAGAGCATTGGGCACCACCAGTATTTCTGAGAGCAGTATAAGAAGGGATGAAGAAATATTGGCTGTGAAAACGAAAACCCATTCCTCCGCTAGAATGGACATGGCAGTGGTAACTCCACTTCTAAAGATCCTCAGTCTTTAAATTCATTTTTTTAGCCAAAGCTTTACCCATTTAGCAAAAAAGATGGATGGAATGATCAAAGCTGGAAATGGAGGCCCAGGGCAGGCTCAGACACCTCAGTAAAATGGAGAGGACTGGAGACGAGAAGCCACAAACAGGTGACTTAGTTTATAATCTGTCATTGTTTGTTTTAACAGAAGAACAAACTGCTGTATTAAATAAGGAATTATCCTTTGTTCCTGCCACTAAGGCTGATTTGACAAGTAATTTATTGGACTTGAAGTTGTTTACTAGAAACATTATGCTTAATGTAATATTTCCTGAGCAAACTTTGTTGTATAACTCTTTTTAAAAAAACTAGTGTTTTTATACCTGATTCTTTGCCAGCCTTTGAAGCCTTTATCAATTTATGTGAAGATGATATAAGGGCTTGTATTAATACTAAGCAGAATGATGCTGCACACTATAATTTGCGTTTTAAAGAAATAAGAGGCTTTGAACCAATTAACCAGAGCACAGCATTTGATTATTAGACCAGCGGACAAAGATGGTGGGATAGTCGTACTTGATAAATCTATGTATTTGGATATGATGCTTAGCATGTTAGATGATGCAGATGTTTATATGAAACTACAGAGATTTCAAGTAACAGGTATCATTAATAGGGTAAATTTTTACCTTTATGACCTTTTCATGACAGATCAGATAGATTATGGTTTGTATACATATTTTGCATTTGACCATCCAGGAATACCCATAATCTATGGTCTGCCTAAAGTACCTAAAAACAGTGTCAATCCCCCCTTCTGACCTATAGTTTCAGGTAGAGGATGGCTGACAGAGCCAATATCTATCTATGTGGAAAAACAACGTAGGTCAGTTCTTGATACCATAACAACTGTATTAAAAGACACTAAGCAATATTTGCAAGATCTATATACATGGTCTGAAGATTTCATTGGAATCAAAAGTATATTATTTGTGGTGCTTGATGTCAATTCACTTTTTATGGTTATTCCTAATGACAAAGGGATAGACGGTGTAAGACTGTTTCTTGTATCTGATAGTGATTTTTCTAACTCAAGGGTGACGATGATGTGCGCTCTCTTAGAATTGATAGTAGAGAATAATGTCTTTATATTTGAATCAGAGTATTTCCTACAGAAAGTGGGAGTTGCAATGAGAACAGCGTGTGGGAACATGTATGCCAACATTGTGCTTGCACATTGGGAGAAGCAGTCAGTTTTTACCAATAAACACTATAAAACATATGCTAAGTTCTACAAATGATTTGTTTATGACATATTTTTGTTTGGCAAGGGCCCTTTGATTTATTGTTGAAATTTGTGAATTATTTACAGAACACCACATCTTTTTTATCATGTACTTTGCACTACTCTGCAATAAGTGTAGATTACTTGATACTTCTGTGAATAAGAATGTGCTTGGTAACCTATCTACTAGGAAACTCTGCAGAAAGAATAACATTCTCCATAGAACAAGCATGCACCCCAGGCACATCCCTAGGAATGTGCTTAAAAATCAAGTGCTCAGGATTGTGATGCTATACTGAAATGGCCTCATTAGAGAAGGCACTAGATACATTCTGATTTGATCTGTTAGATCAGGGCTATAGAATAGAGGAAATAAAATGGGCTATTGATGATGCTAGAGGACATAACAAATGTTAAGAATAAGCCTTATTTTTCTGATAGGTCAATGCAACTGGTAGAAGGGGCACAACTGTGTGCGGCAGACTGTACTAATAGGGTTACCTTAACTTACTCTAGTAATGTGAATATAGTATGTGATATTGTGAAAAAGAATTGGCCGATACTTATGACAGATCCTGACTTAAGGACCCTGCCCTCAGTTTGCCTTTAAGAACAATAGAACATTAAAGCAACGCTTATGCTATAAATGGATACCCCCAAAAGAATGCAATCGGAACCTAAAGGCACATTTGCATGTAGATCACGTAGTGCTTGCAAGTATATTTGGTTGGTTACTTCTGTTATTCAGCCTAGGTCACAAAAGGATATTACGTTTCATTTCTGTGCTGACTGTGCTGATAGAAATAAAGTATATTTGGCACAGTGTGTTTTATGTGAATGTTTTTTACGTAGGCAAGACCAGCTGTACATTGAAAGAAAGGGTGCTTGAACACGTTAATCACATTTGAAATAAAAAGCTAAGTAATGCACTAGCAAAGCATGTGTCTGAACTTGGAGATACCCACCACTTTAAGTTTCTGGTCCTACATAAAGTTGATAGCCATTTAAGAGGGGAATATTGTGAATGAGTATGAATACGCTGAGTTAAGATGGATTTTAGACCTGAGGGCTAATTTGCACCCAGATCTTAATAATGCTGTGTCTTTTAAAACCAGCATTAAAGAAGAGGGGCCTGCACCGCTAAATGTTATCATGTGACTATGTGTTTGATTTCTGAATGGCTGGTCTGTTTTATTTAAAGTTTTTAAAATTGTATTTATGTGTTATGGTCTGAAGAAGTGGATCTGTCGCTAAAGTGCTTACCAGTTTTTTATATTTTTTATCATTATTAAATTGGAACCTATCCACAGCCTTGGTGGATGTCTGTCTTATTTATCTATAATCAGCAAATGTTGGAATCACTATAACTTCAGCAATTATTCTGACAAAATATACAAATTTAAATTTTAATTTTTCAAGATTTTTGTACTTAACTACAATCTTTAGGGAAGTAAAAAAAGAAAAGTTTGGAATTTCCAGGCAGAATTTATTTGATAAATCACAGACAGAAAGATACTGTATAATGAGATATTAAAAAAATAACATACTAGACTCAACCATGAGGAAATATATTCAATCACTGATATCAGGTATGCAAAACCATTCAATTAAAATAGGTCTACTTCTAATGATCACCTATCACATAACTGACTTTCACATAACCAAGATGAAAATAAAGAAACTTCAGAAAACCCAAGTGGTGACTGTTTACTAGAGTAAGTAAGCACTTGACTGACAATGCCCTGTTCCCTACTGTAGTGAGATCTGTAGCTAGTATATTTAGTTAGGGGTGTGCCACCCACTTAAGTGAGTTGGCCATGTATTTACTTACCCAGCTAAAATAGATAAAATGGACTCAAAATAGATAATTTTAAAGAAGCTTGCTAATAAACAAAGAGTTGTGCTGTTAAGTAACCTGTTAAACAACAAAGTGAACAAATCAACAGTACTGATGATACTTTATATGATTATGAGGAAAGAATAACAGAAGCTGATTCCCAAATTGAATATTTATTAAAGCAAACCATCTGGCTTATAGATAAGACTGATGATGTGGAGAATAGGCTTAGAGAGGACAGCATAAGAATTCCAGAAAAGTATGAAGTGGATGGTGCAGTGATGCAGCAGTCGCATTGTCACCTCACAGAAAGAGGTTGTCTAGTTCGATTCTCGGCTGGGGTGCCTTCTGTGTGGAGTCTATATGTCCTCCCTGTGTTCATGTGGGTTTCATCTGGGTGCTCTGGTTTCCTCCCACGTTACAAAGACATGCATCTGGAGAGTTTCTCCCCAGGCCTTTGCTTAAAATTGGCTTTGTTCCAAGTCGGACTTTCCTGGTAAACAATGTTTAATAAATAAGTGGACAATGTAATTAACTTCTTATCAACATGGCAACACACAAATCTAAGCCTGCATTAAGCACTGTACTTTCATATTGAAAGGGCAAATAGCTGACTGGTGCCTGTCTCAAGAAGAAAAAAAATGCACCTTCTCCATAATTGTAATGTGTGTATCTAGTAGAGAAACACTTAATATTATAAGCAGCTTGGTCTAACCCTCCTATAAAAAGAGGACACAGCAGTGTCAGATGTGACAATGATTATTCTACAAATGTAATGGTAGAGAGAAGATTGTTTGCCCTTAATTAAGGAACTTAAAATGAAGGGTATAACATTTCATTAACTTTTTCAAGCAAGAATTTAAGATCTACTTACCTGTTAGAATTAAATGATGCTGTATCACACTCCATATCCTCATAATAGTTAAATGTTTTCTTGATTTGAATGAATTATGTTGCTTCTTCAAGTGATTCAAATAGTTTGAGACAAGGAAAAACAATGCATGAAAAGTCAATTCAAAGTCCAAGACACTAAAAAGCAAATAACTTTTCTTCTTACATTTGCTGAATGTTTTTTTTTTTTTATTAAAAAAAAAGACAGGAAAGATTTTCATTAAGTAAGCAATGAAGAAGGGATAGTGTTTTTTTATGTTGACTAATCAGTATGTTAATTATTTTATACATGTATAATAAAGAAATATTACATTTCACTTATCCTCTGACATTAATTTTGAGCTTTCATAGCTAAAACCAAATATTTCTTTATACTCCTTATGACAGAAATTGTAACTATATTTGTTTATAATTGGTAGGAAAACATAGAGTGGGCAATCTGAAAGGTGACATACTTTTTTTTTTTTACTTTTATTTTTTTTAATTCAGTTTGCCACACTTTATTGTTGACAGAATAAAAACATCTTATTGTGGGGTAATGAGACATTATATAAGGAAGCACAACATTTAAACACACACACACATATAGTGTTTTGGTATTAATGTTTTTTAAATAGGAATATTTGTTACTTGAAGTATTGTTGTTGCAATTTCAAATTTAAAATCTCGCCACAGCTTAGTACTTAATTGTCTGACTCATGTTCTTGATGTTTGTGTGTCAAAAAGCATTAGCTTACATGGAAAATTTTATTCTTGCCAACATTTTGAGTGATATCGTCCAGCTGGAGCCTTTTAAGTTAAAAGTGCAGCAGGAACAGGAACATGTTGACTTCATCATACAAGACATCATAAAGTAAAGAGACAACACAACTATACAAAACATTATTTTAGTTATTTGCCATAATTTAGGCTTGATTATACTTGTGAGGTATAAACAATATACTGCTTTGTGTGTTGTGTGCATTGTATATCACTGATATGTAATCACTTATGTACTGCGTTATATATATTTTAAAGCACTAGAAGATTGTTGATATTTCTTTGATTTATCTGGTAACTTCTTAGAAGATTATTTTCATTCAGCTAGACCAAGTAAGAGGCAAGTTTTAACATCTGTGTTGGGAAAAAAGTAAAAATATTATCAGTGCTTTTGGATATCTCACTGAAATACTGATTATTATTAATTAGCAAGTTTAATGCCTTAAGTGGGGATATGATTATATAAATGGGAAAGTAAAAAAGAAAAGGAAGGGATGGGAGGGAAATTAACTGTGCAATTTTCAGAACTCATGAATGTACTTTTACTTTAATAATTTTGCTACTACTCTGACAGCTGACATTTATATTTATTTTTATTTATTTTGTCATTGGATTGAAGGATGATTTCAAATCAAGCTCATTTCATTTAAGGTATGTATTTTGATGTGTAATGTATATATATATATATATATATTTGAATGCTTAATGTCTAATCACGTTGTCATATAATGATATCAGAGTCATGCACAGTTGGAAGAGGAATTCTAATGTCATATTTTGAAGAGATTTCTAGTAATATTACTGATGCTGCTTTTTCTAAGACATTTCTCATTGTGATATGACTTCACTATGTTTTTTTCAATTACAATGAATGTTTATAAATGCCAGTAGTTATAAATTGTTAAAATAAAATCCCAACTGATACTCACCCAGTAATGTTCTATGTTCTAGCTTTGCTGATTTATTCACTTAACATGTGTTCAGTAATGTTGGATGTTATACAATTACTGCACCATGATATTTCATCACTTAAGGTCAAAGAGCAGGATATGTTTTACCATCATAATATAATGCCATTGCTAGGCACTTCAGTCTTTAAAATATTTATTTATTTTATTATTATTATTTTACATTTGTTTACTGGGATAATCTGATTGAACACCACTGTCCATTTTCAGCAGAGCCACGGTGAGCTCCACATAGTACAAAATCAACAGTAGTTAATAATAACAGTTGTGGTTACAAAAGTCAAAACAAACTAACAATTGCAAAAATGTTAAAAAGATTTACAAGTACAGAGTAAGATGATTACAAAAAATTTAAGATGACTAAACAAGTGAAAGTAGGAAGATAGTTGCATTGGACTTACTGAGTAAGTTAGGGACAAAACAAATATTAGATGAAAAACAGCTGACTGCTAGTGACAAAGTATGCAGCCTTAGCACATTAGTATTCACTAGGAGCATACGAAAAAGAGCTTAAGTTAAGTACAGAAATTAGACTTGTAGTTAGCAAGAATAATAAGGAGACAATACTCTTGCAATGCAATAAGAGTTCAAGGTGGACTATAGCAGTAAAATAGCCAGTTGGTGAGAAGGTATGACTTAAAGTGCTGTTTAAAAGTGGGAATGCAGGTTTGTAGCCTCTACAATGATAAGGAAAACCATACCCTTTATCTGTAACAATAATAATTGCACTTATGTACTCACTGATGCTAAGTGGTCTAACCTCAACTCTGTGTGACTTTTTCAGACACATGTTTAGTGTTGTTGGGAGTTCTAATCTTTTTGTATTCTGATAATCTCAGATATTTGCTCATTGTAACTTAATACTCTTATTTTATTAGGTAAGGAAATCATCTGATTGGTATTGACAGTACTGGATATTCTAATCTCACCTGAAATCTGTTCAACCAAAGTAGTTTTTCTAATCCTAATGTTTTATAACAAAATCTGATACTAATTCAAAGATACTGAATACCCTAATCTTACATTATTTCATGATGTCATTAAACATATATTGATTAATGCTGAGTGTTGTTTTCCTTGAGAGAGTTAAACTGTAATCTGATGTAGTTAGGTACTTTCCCGTATATGTTCAATGTTATTGAGTTTTTTAATCAAATTTACCCATGATATTCTCAGGTACATGTTCAGTGATATTGGATATTTTAAAGTTATTGTAGAATTTGTTAACCATTACTTACATTATGATGTTAGATACTCAAAACTCATTGTGTTATGACATTACTGGCTACAGATTTCATAATATGAGAGGTTCCAACCTCAATATGGTAAAATGCCATGATATGTTTGTTATATGGTGGTATTGCATTATAATGTCCACAGATAGAAATTCAGTGATATTGGCTGACTGAATATTAACTTTATACAACACAACTTAATTTATACATTGTGACATCAAGATTTTAACATCATACCATTGTCAGTATGGCAGATTGTTTTTACCTGAATAGGTAGTATTACATGATATTGGTTTAGTGACCTTGAGAATTCTAACCTTAGGATGATATACTTTAACTTTGAACCTTACATATAAGTTCATAGGTACATAGGAGGTTACTAGACTAGCAGGCCTAGAGCCCTTACAAGCCTAGCCATGTTAATCCCAAGTTGCCTCACTTGTCCTTGGTTAGATGGATGTAATTCACAGATCAATAATTTGATAAACACTGACTGCCCCTGTCCATGAGGGACATGGGTGCCACCACCGAGGTGAATTTGCGGTCTCCCATCCATTTGTCCAGGTTGCACTTGAATAGTGTCAGTGAGAAGCTCTGCTTTACATGAATTGGAAGTATATTCCAGAGCAGCAGCGATCTCTGAGAGATATGTCTGTCTCTCCAGCAAGGTAGGTTAAAATCCCTAAAGGGAGTGACTCATTTGCCATTTGACTTAAGGGTGTGCAGCATTTCTATCAGGGTAGGGTCAAGGACTGCCCTGTAGGCCAAGTACAAGTCACATCTCAGCAGCCTATATGATACATAGTACAGTGGCAAGCTTTCAGTCTATCCACACAAGTCATGGTTAGGAGGCTCTTTATTTTCTTGATGAGAAACCTCCTTGATTTCTCTAGCTGCTGCAGGTGAGGTACATGCAGAAGGGACACTGTACTCTATAATGGCCTGATGATATAACATGCCAAGAACATAGTATGATCACTATAGTAGTAATACCTGTTTGTAGTTTAAAAAAAAAAAAAAACAGGTTATGCTTCACAGAAGAAATGTAAAGACGCATGAATATCTGTCATCATCATTTTGTAATTCTTGTTTATGAGGTAATATTTATTTTTATTGTGCATTTACCTAACAACTATTTTTATTAAATAGTTACGTTTTATAACTATAAATCTGCTCTAAATAGAAAGAGGAAGAAAAGGGGGAGAAGCAAAACAAGGGAATAAAAAACAATAAGCAAGAGAAGATAAAAAATTGGGTTTGTTATTCTAATTAAATTGATATTTACATAATAAATGAGTTTGAATCTTTAATCAACAGCATCATTTTGAATATTTTGCATTAACATCACTACAAAATTAAATTTCTTCACAGGAAGAACAAGCAGTATTGGTGATAGTTAATTTATGTTATAGTAGCTAGTACTAATGATTTCATACATATGAATAGATGATTAGTTGAGATTTTAGCTCAGGTAGTTTGTCTAGTATTGTAAGTAAATTGGGAGTGGCCGTATTCACAGTTAGTGGGCGTGTACATAAAATAAGTTTAGGTTTAGGTATGTGCATTGCATTAGTTTTTTTTTTTTTTTTTTTTTTTGTAGATCAGCATTAATTCTTTGCAGAAAGGAATAAATTATATATCTTCTCAAATTTAAACAAAAGTTAGAAATATAAATAACTTTTAGAGCAACAGTGATTTGGTTTCTTTACATAACATCCAGCATATTTCAGCAGGAAAGGAATAAAAAAAACTCAAACATGACAATATTAAAAATTATTTCTATTAACATCAATTCCTTAAACAGCAGGACAAAGAACAGTATTAATGAAATATTTAAAAATAAAAAGCAAAAAAAAAAAAAATGGGGATATTATATTTTTCCAAGAAACTCATTTATTAGAAGAAGACATTCATTTATTAGGTAATGCACATTATTAATTTATGGCTTCATCTTCTTTTGAAAAAAGAGAAGAGGCACAGCTGTATCATGGATGAAGTCTCACTTAAACCCCAATATCATTCACAGATTAATGACTATAAAAGTTTATATTCTATACTGAATATTATTTTAATAATACATGGTATACCTTAGTAAACTTTTATTTGTTCATAAGTTTCATAAGTATTTCAGGGGTTATCTGCCCATGACTGCCTTTTTAACCCTAATCAGTTCCCCCCTCAAAGAGGAGAATCAGACCTTGTCCCATGTGACTGTGAGGTAAACACATTAACTATTATGCCAACTTCCAACATATGAATTACCAGGAATAGGAGATGGTGTAAAAAGAGATCACTTAGAAATCTTGCAAAGTTATTGGAAGGGCACATTGGTTTTGTCAGGTGATTTTAATTGTATTGTTATATATATTTTCTAACATATAATTAACAAAATGAATTATTTTAACACTTTTTCTGTCCCTTATCAGATCACAATTCTTTATCTGTGGAGTTAATAATGGATTATAGAAATGTCCACCATATTTATAGAATTCCTGCCTATATGATTAAATTAAAATATTTTGTAAAAATCTTAATGAAAAAATTCAAGAATACTTTAGCAATAACCAATGATGTTGGTGTGGTATATTAAGATTTACCCATAGTTGGTGTGGTTTAATCACAGGGCTAAGCCTGAGTGATTAAATAAAGCCAACCATGATTAAATCTTAATATACCACACGACAGAGTCAGTTATTGCTATTATACAATGACAATATTTAAGAAAAAAATACATACTTTTCTTAAATAATGTGTTTGTGTAACGGTGCCAGGGTGTCCTTCCATTGTTGGTAATATCCGGTTGCTTTTTTCTGATGTACTGTGCATGCACGTGGGACTTGCATTCCCACACATGCCTAGTACATCAGTGCTTTTTTTTGTAAGCAATGGAGAAAAGAAGGTCTCGGTTGTTCCATTTTTGTTTTCTTTTTTTTTTTTTAATTAAAAAAAAAATTGGACAGTTTAGGGGTAGGAGAGAGACAGGATGGAGGAATACAAGGAAAATCAGGTACATGTCTTTAGTTTTAAATAACATACTTGATTTTCCTAGTACTTTCTCTGTCCTGTCTCTGCTTTGTCTGGAGTCTGGATTACAGATATTTTTTTTGTTTTATTTTTGTTAAAAAAAAAAATTAACTTGCAGTATACAGCAATAAAAAAGTGCAGGCAACCGGACCTTTTTCCATTGGAATATGCTAGGATTTACAATGGGCATGCTGATTGGGCTGACCAATCAGCGTTCTTGTTTTAGAATATTAATAACCAGTCATTGTATAATAGGCATTTAATAACAATGGAATGGTAAACAAAATCATACTATGGGACTCTTTGAAATTGCATATTAATGAAAAGATGGGAAGACGGTGTCTTAAAAAATAAGGAATTTGATAAATAAATTTCTGTACTAAGAAGCATACCTCATTCTTTTAGGAAATGTTAATTTTTGGAAAATACAATGAAGATTTAAATAAAATAAATTATGTATTAGAGGCCATTGCTATTGAAAAATATTTAACTAAAGCATTAATATTAGATTAAATAAGCAACAAAGATCATTAATAAATAAAATATCTCATTATAGAATTAAAAAAAAATCTATAAAACATGTAAAAATAAGGTTCCTGGTATGGATGGATTAATCTCAGACATAGGCAAGTTTTTTCCTCTATAGTTAAGTTAAATTTTTTACTTATTCAAAATAAAAATATAATCCCCCTTTCATGGAAATGCTCACTAATTTCTTGCTAATACACAAGCAAGAAAAACAGCTAAATTTAGTTTCACCATATTAACCTGTTTGCCTTCTCAATGTGGGCTGCAATATGTTCACAACAATCTTGTTGACTAGGTTAACAAAAATCATGGACAGCATTACAAAGACCAGAAGAGTAACTCATGTCAAAATTAAAATAGTAATACAATGTTTATTCGAGTAAGCGCTTTCACCTACTTGGCTTCTTCAGACTCATGTATAAACGCACAAACAACATTCCCAATGCTTTAAAACACATAATGGGCGGGAAATGCTAATCATTAGCTCCACCCAAAGCAATTAATAATTGAATCAGCATTTAAAAATAGTTTCACAAGCAAAGCTCTATAAAAAGCACTGTATAAAAGATCACTAGATGGCTAGAGACACCATTGAAACGCATATACATGCATAAAAACATACATAAAAACAAGTCATCACAACTAGACATATAAAAAAGCTAAAACAATTAATTACAACATTAAAAAATTACAACATTAAAAAATGAAATATAGTATGGTATAATGACAAATGTAGCTGTCACATTAACTGGCCATGAACAAAGACAATAAATATAGATAAATAAAATCCTACTCAATATAGTATCATAAATAAATAGCATCTAAGTCTATATCTAACTGAAAACATAGGACTAATGTACCTGTTAGTGTGCTTTAAGCCTTCTCATTCTTAAGAATGGTTTAACAGATAGTTTGGCATTCAGTCCTGGAGGTACATCTGATCTGAACTTCATAATCCACATATTCTCTCTAGTTTCAGTATGTGTTCTAATGTCTCCTCCTCTGACATTTACATGCATCTGTTCTAAAATCCTGAAATTGAAGATATGTGTAGGATCAGATTCAAGGACATGTTTCGCAAGTGCATTACTTCTATGTTGCATTCTTATGGCATAAAGATGTTCACGATGCGATCTTTTAAATGTCTATTTGTCTTTCCAATATAGAAAGAAAAACATTTTTGACAGGTAGCAATATATACAACATTACTAGATTGACAGTTCCCATTAGCTTTCAAGTAGTAGATGCGTTGACTAACTGGATGGACAAATGTCACCTCATTATTTATATAAGAACAGTAGTTACAATTACCACAACATTGAGTGCCTCCAGAGTTAATTGGGAGCAACCTTAGGTGATTGCCTCTCACATAAAATCTTCTTAAGACTTTTCTTATTCTTATATCTAAAGTGTGGAGACTCACCTAACCTATCCTAATCTGTGTGTCAACTGTTAAAACATTCCAATGGGCTTTGACCACATCTTTAATTCTCCACGCATCACTAGTATAAAACATAGTAAATGCTTCTTTGTGAAAATTAGGTATATTTGCCTTAAGTGAATCAGTTGATTGTTCAATACCTAACCTCCTGTCTGAAAAATAAGGGGCTGCTGTGCCAGGTCTGGATTCCTGAGCACTCTCAAACCCCTTCACAATCTCTGAGTCCTTGTAACAACATTGTGACAGACGATGATATAAGTCATCTAAATCTTGTTCATAACCTGTGGTTGTGGGATTATACCTAGAGGCCCTCATTGCCTGTCCCTTAATAACGTTTCTATAAACGTATTGTGGATGCATGCTATGGCGATGTAGGAGCGTGTTAATATGACATGGCTTCCTAAAAACACCAGTGTTAATCAACCCATTAGGTAACTTCTCCACATAAACATCAAGAAATGTAACCTTGGTTGTAGAAACCTCATGACTAAACTTAATATAAGCTGTAATATGGTTCAAATGATCAATAAATTCATCAAGTAGATTTGTGGAGCCTCTCCAAATAAAGAAGAGGTCATCCACAAAACGTCTGTAGAACACTGTATGTTCTATAAATGCAGGTAATTCATACATATATGTGTTCTCCCATTCAGCCATAAATAGGTTGGCGTAGCTATTGGCACACGAAGTGCCCATAGCTACGCCATCCCTCTGCAAAAAGCAATTCCCCTCAAAACAAAAAATATTATTATGCAGAACCAATTCTAACAGGGAAATAAGTAACATGATCTTGGATTCAGGCATCTCAGAAACCCTTTTCAAATGTTTAGTTAAAAACTCAATACCCACTAAATTGGGGATAACTGTAAATAGGGATTTCACATCCATTGTTACAAAAGTTAACTCTGTTGTGTCTGTTACATCTTTCAAACAATCATACAGATCAACCAAAAACTGTTTCGTGTTTTCAACCTTTCCTCACGTGTTTTAACTAGTGAAGAGATATCGGTATTATCTAAGGGTTTATCCTTTATACCCACCACACGTAGTGTCTTTGAAGAGACGATAAGAGATTTTAAGTTATACGTACGTAATCTATCTCTGAAGTTGTATTTTAATGAAGTTGGTGATTACTCTTCACATACACAACCTTCCCACACATATTTTCATCGCCCTAGCGTTTTTACTCCACCATTACATCCCTTACTATCAGCTTACAGCAAACTTGTTGAAGATGATTTATACAAGATGAGAGATTGTGATTATCCCCACACATCCACCAAATATAATTTAACGTATAGAGAGAACAAGGCTCTGAAGGATCTTTCCAATGATGTGTCTCTATCCATTAGACCGGCTGATAAAGGAGGGGGCATTGTAGTTATGGGAACTGATGATTACGTCAATAGGATGTTATATATGCTTGGTGATATACAGTTTTACCAACCACTAGATATAGATTTAGTAAGGATATTTTCCCATAGGGTACATTCCTTTCTATTGGGACTTTTGAATAGTAACATTATAGACAATAAACTTTTTTCTTTCCTTGATGTTCCGTCACCACTGATTCCTTTGATCAGTGGACTTCCCAAAATACACAAGAATATGGTAGATCCTCCCCTGCGACCAATAGTTGCAGGTAGGGGATGGATCACTGAACCCTCTTCTTTATATATAGAGAGCAATCTGAGACCAATTGTAGACACCAACAGATTTATCTTGAAGGACACGAAACAGTTTTTGGTTGATCTGTATGATTGTTTGAAAGATGTAACAGACACAACAGAGTTAACTTTTGTAACAATGGATGTGAAATCCCTATTTACAGTTATCCCCAATTTGGTGGGTATTGAGTTTTTAACTAAACATTTGAAAAGGGTTTCTGAGATGCCTGAATCCAAGATCATGTTACTTATTTCCCTGTTAGAATTGGTTCTGCATAATAATATTTTTTGTTTTGAGGGGAATTACTTTTTGCAGAGGGATGGCGTAGCTATGGGCACTTCGTGTGCCAATAGCTACGCCAACCTATTTATGGCTGAATGGGAGAACACATATATGTATGAATTACCTGCATTTATAGAACATACAGTGTTCTACAGACGTTTTGTGGATGACCTCTTCTTTATTTGGAGAGGCTCCACAATCTACTTGATGAATTTATTGATCATTTGAACCATATTACAGCTTATATTAAGTTTAGTCATGAGGTTTCTACAACCAAGGTTACATTTCTTGATGTTTATGTGGAGAAGTTACCTAATGGGTTGATTAACACTGGTGTTTTTAGGAAGCCATGTCATATTAACACGCTCCTACATCGCCATAGCATGCATCCACAATACGTTTATAGAAATGTTATTAAGGGACAGGCAATGAGGGCCTCTAGGTATAATCCCACAACCACAGGTTATGAACAAGATTTAGATGACTTATATCATCGTCTGTCACAACGTTGTTACAAGGACTCAGAGATTGTGAAGGGGTTTGAGAGTGCTCAGGAATCCAGACCTGGCACAGCAGCCCCTTATTTTTCAGACAGGAGGTTAGGTATTGAACAGTCAACTGATTCACTTAAGGCAAATATACCTAATTTTCACAAAGAAGCATTTACTATGTTTTATACTAGTGATGCGTGGAGAATTAAAGATGTGGTCAAAGCCCATTGGAATGTTTTAACAGTTGACACACAGATTAGGGATAGGTTAGGTGAGTCTCCACACTTTAGATATAAGAATAAGAAAAGTCTTAAGAAGATTTTATGTGAGAGGCAATCACCTAAGGTTATGCTCCCAATTAACTCTGGAGGCACTCAATGTTGTGGTAATTGTAACTACTGTTCTTATATAAATAATGAGGTGACATTTGTCCATCCAGTTAGTCAACGTACCTACTACTTGAAAGCTAATGGGAACTGTCAATCTAGTAATGTTGTATATATTGCTACCTGTCAAAAATGTTTTTCTTTCTATATTGGAAAGACAAATAGACATTTAAAAGATCGCATACGTGAACATCTTTATGCCATAAGAATGCAACATAGAAGTAATGCACTTGCGAAACATGTCCTTGAATCTGATCCTACACATATCTTCAATTTCAGGATTTTAGAACAGATGCATGTAAATGTCAGAGGAGGAGACATTAGAACACATACTGAAACTAGAGAGAATATGTGGATTATGAAGTTCAGATCAGATGTACCTCCAGGACTGAATGCCAAACTATCTGTTAAACCATTCTTAAGAATGAGAAGGCTTAAAGCACACTAACAGGTACATTAGTCCTATGTTTTCAGTTAGATATAGACTTAGATGCTATTTATTTATGATACTATATTGAGTAGGATTTTATTTATCTATATTTATTGTCTTTGTTCATGGCCAGTTAATGTGACAGCTACATTTGTCATTATACCATACTATATTTCATTTTTTAATGTTGTAATTTTTTAATGTTGTAATTAATTGTTTTAGCTTTTTTATATGTCTAGTTGTGATGACTTGTTTTTATGTATGTTTTTATGCATGTATATGCGTTTCAATGGTGTCTCTAGCCATCTAGTGATCTTTTATACAGTGCTTTTTATAGAGCTTTGCTTGTGAAACTATTTTTAAATGCTGATTCAATTATTAATTGCTTTGGGTGGAGCTAATGATTAGCATTTCCCGCCCATTATGTGTTTTAAAGCATTGGGAATGTTGTTTGTGCATTTATACATGAGTCTGAAGAAGCCAAGTAGGTGAAAGCGCTTACTCGAATAAACATTGTGTTTCTAAGTACGTTGGATGTCTTGAATGTTTATTGAAAGTTTTTGGATATTTCTCCTCAGCTGTGTTCTCTCCTCCGTATCTGGGATTTATCATTATTTTACATTGGATGCAGTAGGGGGAGAGTTTACTCCACGTTCAGTATTTATCCTTGAATTAAAATAGTAATCACAACTTTAGACATTGCCAAAAACATGAATATAAAGTTAGGATTAATTAGCCTAGATACTGAATGTACATTTGTTTCAGTTGATTAGAATTACCTATTCAAAGTTCTTAAGATATTTGGATTTCATGAATAAGTTATTAATATAACAGTACTTTATATATGGACTCTGTAGCATGTATTAGAATTGGATCCTAAGTCTTTCAAGCATTTAACATTAATAAGGGGGCAAAAATTACTCCTTTAATGTTTATTCCTGCTATTGAACTTTAAGTGAACATCATTAAAAACAGTCATAATATTGACTGCTTTAAGTTATATGCAAATTTCCAAACTAAAATATAGCTTTTTGCTGATGATAGTTTGGGAGCAATGGGAGATATAACTCAATATATAGAATAAACAAAGATGTTAACCTATTTCAGTTGGTATCATCAATAAAATTCAATGAAAATAAAATGAAGTCCACAGGAAAAATAATTTAAATACTTAGGTATTATGATTCATTTTGACATAAATTTAATTATAAATAATAATTTCACATTTCCTGTTGAGCAAGTCCATCAACTAAGCAAGCATTGGAATGAAAACCTTTGAATAAAGGCTAGCTCTTATTAAGATGATTACTTTATAAATAATGTTTATCTCTGTTACAATTGACTGCATTATTGCCTGGGAAATCCTTATAAAACAATGGAAAAAATAATTTTCTTTTCATGGCACCCTTTGAGACCAAAACATTTATTTAAAAATCATATTAAGCTTTGTGAGCATTTTAAGTATGCCGGATCTGTAATATTGCTCATTACAGTATTTAATAAAATTAAATTATGGTTTGATACCTTTTACAGAAGACAATACATGAACAGATTATTAAAGGTTTAAACAAAGCTGGTGATCTTAAAAAAAATAAAATTATTTATAACACGTTATGACTTATGAAAAATGATATTAATGGAAATTGTATTAGATATTTAAACTCTACTTAAAAAAAAAAACTATTCAAAGACTTTCAGAAATTATATTTATAAAACCCCTGTAATAAAAAAAATGGATTTTTTTTTCTTTCCTACAGCATACACTACAAGATTTATAGAAAGACAGTTTTCAAGGAAATGAAAGAATTTAAAGAAAATAACATTCACTTATTGTTATGATAGTTTAGATAACACTATAGTAATGTCTAAAAAATTATTCTAAGAAAATATAACTTAGATGCTTCACATAACTTATTAATATGATTTACTAGTAAAAATATAAAAAAGCTGTTTAGAATTTTGAGCAGTAATGAACACAAGTTTGTACCAAAATGGCATATGTATGTGTCATACGTCTTTAGTCCAATGGTGTTTCATCAAAGTGTAATATATTGTGTGAGCCAGCATACTTTTTCCCGCTTTTCTTTACTATTGTGTTACTGTGGAGTTGGTATTTATAATTTTGGATATTTGCTTATCCCCTACATTGGGAGTGGAGGAGGGTTTGCCCTCTGCATAAAATAATGTTTGTGTTCTTTATGTTTTTTTGACTCACCATGTTTCAGAGTACAGTTTGCAAGAACAATGACCTGAAAGATAGTGCTTTGCATTGACTTAAGTAAACTGTAACACAACTGTATAATTATATGGTCTTTGTTCCACAAAAAACACACACTGCACCAAATGATGAATTTCAGGTAGTCATCCAATAGAGGCTGTCCAATTCAAAAATCCACAAGTCTCAGCCGTTTGCTTCAACAGTTTATTAAAAAACACACAGCACAAAAGATATCGGATTAAGCGCTTTCATCTCTTATCCAGAGACTTCATCAGAATCAAATACCATTTGTTTACCAGGAAAGTCCGACTTGAAACAAAGCCAATTTTCAGCGGAGGCCAGGGAAAAAAATGCTCCAGGCATATGTCATGGGTATAAACTGACACAAAAGCAAGGAGGGCGTGTAGACTCTACACAAAAGGCACCCCAGCTGCGAATCGAACCTGAAAACCACTGCTGTGAAGCGACAATGCTTCCTCTATACTACTGCCATGTTTACATTTGTAAAGTAATTCCCTACGTGTGAGAGATGCAATGGAATATGCACTTAGATATAAATAGTTCTTCTATATTAAAATTAAATCGAGTCCACACTACCGAATGCCGTGACCCTCGGTCACGGTTTCTCTTGACACCTCCCATTTGTTATTGTCGCGCGGACCCTTTAAGACATATATTGTGTGAGCCAGCATACTTTTTCCCGCTTTTCTTCACTGTTGTGTTACTGTGGAGTTGGTATTTATAATTTTGGATAGTTGCTTATCCCCTACATTGGGAGTGGAGGAGGGTTTGCCCTCTGCATAAAATAATGTTTGTGTTCTTTATGTTTTTTTGACTCACCATTTTTCAGAGTACAGTTTGCAAGAACAATGATCTGAAAGATAGTGCTTTGCATTCACTTAAGTAAACTGTAACACAACTGTATAATTATATGGTCTTTGTTATCAAAAGGGAAAGTTCAAATAAAAGGAATATATCTATAGTAAAAGAAATCTATCTATATGACATAAACTGATCCTAAATAACAACAATCATTTTGACAAGGTATATTAAAAGGTTATAGAATCTAGTAGACTTACTGATGAGAAGAATAAGAGCTTACAACAAGTAAGTTGGTTTATATGTTTGTTTATTTATTTATTTTACATTTGTTTACTGGGAAAGTCCGACTGGACACATCCATTTTCAGTGGAGGTACAGGGAGAAAAGCTCCACTTGAATTACTAATTAGAGTAACATACAGATAATTCATAAATATACACTTAAAATGGTCAGAAAATAGCATATGCAAAGTATAAACTGAAAGAAAATAGGTAGAAAATAGCATATACATTCAGAATTAGAAAATCAAAAGATACAGAATTGCACACAATTTGAGGTAGACTTTGAACATATACAGTCAGGTAACTCATCAGAATACATGTGTTTTTGAATATATGTAGAATTAATTCTTGTGTCATAAGTTCCTGTAGTATGAACAAATGAGGTACCAGAGTAGAGCAAAGAGGTAAGAGTAAAGAGTACTTGTTAGATAGTGGATCTAATTTATATTGCAAGTGGATATATGTACACAGAATCTTTATAGCTATATAAAATTGCTGTGTTTAATTGAACAAATACTTCAAATTGCTGGTGGTGAAAAATAAGTAAAGACAGACTGATGTTATATTTTTAGTGTGTGATGAGTGTGACAAAGTTGAAGCATTTTGAAATGACGGTAGTGACGTTTTCCATGGACTGTGATCAGATAATTATATTTTAAAAAGAGCAACAATGTCACTGGATATTCCTGTTCCAAAAGAAGTAAATAATAAACAATGTACTTTGTTTTGGAGGTGGTTGGCTGTTGCCTGAAAAGTTATCACTAAGAAATAGAAATAGAAAAATGACTCAGTGCCTCTGTTAGACAGTATTTAGAACATGCTTTAAGTTTGTGCAAGAAAGAAAAAGACACAATGCGAATAACCCCAGATTCAGCAAGCCCTGCACGGTGTGCAGGAACAGTGCAGGAGCTCCAGGAGGCAATATGTCCGCCATGCGATCCAGGAATAAGCTGCAGGAATGTGCATGAGTGCTTCTGCACTATTTCTGCATCGACGCTGCTCCTGTATGCAAATTATCCCATTTGCAGGTGAAAACCATGCAAATGAGGTGAATTTTCAGTCCACGAAGCTGGCAGCCGGCCGTGTAGGACTAGTGTAATCTGTAGAAATGTACTAGGTTAGTAACCGAGTACATTTCTGCAGACTGAAAAATGGACCCATGACTGCCCCAAATAAAGGGTATATATAACATGTAAAGCATGCCAATGGCCAAATATATGGCCATTGGCAAGGAAAACAGTTTAAAAAAATAACTTTTATTTTTTTAGCCTATTTTGCCTGTTAAGCATAGGGCAGTGGCGCGCAAACAGGATTGGACCAAAAATAAAAAAAATAAATAAATAACCTGAAATAAGCATTCTAACCAAAATCACTTTTTTGCCATTATACTCAATGGCAGGCAGAAGACAACATGGCCAGTGAATAGTGGTTGCTAAGGGGGAGGCTCAGTGTGGGACCTGTAACTATGCAATAGCAGGCAATCCTATGCAAATGAGGGCATTGATACTGAATCCCATATTTCCCCTCAGTGCTAGTCAGCACCCAACAGTGTAACTGCAGGAATAGCTTGGTGCAAGCCTAGGAGTCAGCTGACATCATGGGTGTGTGTTTCAGGCATATACTGTAAGTGGATTGGAGCCCTGTGGCTCAGGTTTGCCCTTAGTTTAGCAGAGCTATGCAAGGGGGTATGTCTGAGGCTGCCTAGCATTCTTTACATTGCCTAAGTCGGTGTGCATGCCACGCACCGGGTTTTAAATGGAAAAAAAAAGTAAACCAGGAAATAGCAGCTCTGTGCACATTTGAGCACTGTGTTTGCGCTGTGTGCCCCTGGGCTTAAACAGGAAGGCAATGGGAAGGAAAAACATTAGTAAAAAGGTAATCAAGGAGAACTAGCATAGCTGGCAGGCGGAATGTATCAGAATCAGCTAGTTACACATGCAGCTGACCAGCCCAGCCCAGAACATTACTATAAACTATGCAAACACCTTTCCCTCTGTTTTTTCCCGCATACTCTAAACCACCGGTGTATACAAGCGGTGAAATTTTAACAAACAAAAACAACAAAATGATAGGGGCTGCAGTAGCTATCATACATCAACATGTGGAAGAGTCTAAGGGTGGTGAAGATGAGAATGCTGTCGACCAACCCACAGTGAGGAGATGGAGATGAGTGTATAGACCCAGGGTAACCTACCAGGGGCTACATGAGCTGGATATAGTGGAGCACTATAGGGTGGACAGGGACCTCCTACAGCAAATTGTTGAGCTGTGCCACCCACACCTGACACACAGAACTAACAGGTCTACTTCACCCTGTCAAAGGCCGACAATATTGAAGCTGATATTGTCGGCACCAAAATGTCGAGAGCGGCGTGTAAATGGAATTCTCTGTAAGGGAAGATTTCCGTTTACTACAATGTAGTGTGATCTCGTAGTTAGCATATTTAAGTAGCGGGGGTTTAGGGGTGCAGCCCTTCATGGGAGGTGCAGGGGGGCAGCAATTTGTGTTGTGTTTGGGTGGGTTTTTTTGTGTGTTCTATGCTCAGGGGTTTCAACATTTTCGTGTCAATTATTACGCTGTCGACAGCTTGAGTTTTTGACAGCGTAATATAAATGTGAACTAACAGAGGGGAACCCATCCCCAGTGGATAACAAGGTATGTATAGGCCTAAGAATACAAGCCACAGGTACCTTTCAAAGGCCAACTGGGGATATCATGGGGATCTGACAGGCATCAGCATCCAGGGTACTCCAGTTCCTGGATGCCATGTCAGCACATGCCGGGGAGCATGTATATTTCCCCAACACCCGTGAGGTGTTGGACAGCAATATGCACCTCTTCCACCAAATAGCAGACTACCCTGAGGTAGTGGGTGCTATAGACTGCACGCACATATGCATCAAAACACCACCTGGTGAGAGGGGTAGGGTCTACATCAACCGCAAGGGCTTCCCCTCCATCAACTGCCAGGCCATGTGCAATGCCCAGGGCATTATAATGAATGTGTGTGCTGGCTGCCCTGGAAGCTATCATGATTCCTACGTCTGGCATCTGACACAGCTGTACCAGTGATTTACCAATGGGGACATCCCTTATGGTCACTTAGTGGGGGATGCTGGTTATGCAATGGAGCCATGGCTGATGACACCTTTCAGAAATGCGCACACACATGAACAAGAACTCCATAATGAGGCACATGCACAGACCAGAATTATAATAGTGTGTGTGTTTGGGATACTCAACTCACGGTTCCGGTGCCTGGACACATCCGGTGGAACCTTGCAGTACTCACCAGCTACATGTACTCAAATTGTCATCATATATGCCATGCTACACAATATGATCCTGCAGAAACAGCTGCAGCAGGAATAGCATGGGGCAGGGCTACACAGCTCCCCATCATTGCCAAGGCCTGCACAGGCACAGAGTGACACAGAGGAGGAACAACCTGAGCCTACAGTAGGCAGAAGGAGGCATACCCACTATGCCTCCTCCTGCCTACTGGGGTAGAAGGAGGCATACCCAGTATGTCCTGACCTTGGCAAAGAGGCAACACATAGCACATACACGGACACAGTAGGACCCAGGGAATGACACCTCTCTCTGACTTGCACATACAGTAAAAGGGATGCCAAACATGACACTACCTGTGCTCAACCATGTAAAGGGAGTGTACTATGTGCATCTGACATAGGCAGCCCACCAGCACCATCCTCAATACTGGCACACCCACAAGGTAAATCACTCTTCTTACCAATTGCCTGATGGAGTAGTATGATTTGTTACTTGTATCTATGGTATAGATGTGAGCATGGAAGGGAACTGGGTGGCTGAAAGGGATGCCAGTAGATAGTAGACACCTACAGTGGCAGCATGAGATCTGTAACAAATACTGGTGTCACCATAGTAGCCAGTACTACACATTGTGACACAATCCACTGCAGGAAATGTGCTGGGCCACATGTGTGTCCATATGACACACACATGCCAGTCAGGGAGGCTCACATACCCAACAACAGTATCAGCCAGCAGGACAGGTGTAGACAAACACAAACAAAGGCTGTGCTAAGGCCTCTGAATGATGGCTATGGGTAACGCCCCCCCCCCCCCACAGGCCTATGCAGACAGACTACATCAGGTCAGGCCATGGGATGTTAGTTCTGAAGGATAAGAAGTCAGAAACTGATATGTAGGTAAATCAAACCTAAGACCTGTAGTACACTGAAATGCTTCTAGTTAGCATGATACGTTAGAATACAGAATGAAATGGAGTACCTGACATACCAGTCAGCCATAGCAAATGTGTACAAGTGTCAGGTGTGCCCCCCTAATCCTATGTAGAAATGTAACAGTCAGGTGTGCCCCCCAATCCTATGTAGAAATGTAGAAACAGCCAGGTGTGCCCCCCAATCCTATGTAGAAATGTAGAAAGTCATATGTGCCCCCCAATCCAATGTAGACACATTGTAATAGTCAGGTGTGCCCCCCCAAATCCTATGAAGAAATGTAAAAACAGTCAGGTATGACCCTCAGTCCTATGAAGAAACAGTCAGGTGTGCCCCCCGATCCTATGCAGAAATGTAGAAACATTCAGGTGTGCCCACCCCAATCCTATGTAGAAATGTAGAAACAATCAGGTGTGCCCCCAATCCTATGTAGAAATGTAGTAACAGCCAGGTGTGCCCCACAATCCTATGTAGAAATGTAGTAACAGTCTGGTGTGCCCCCCAATCTGATGTAAAAATGTAGCAACATGTATGTGTAGGTATAATACTAGTGGAGCACAGATTACCTAAGGTAGCCAAGGTAGCAGGATAGATTGTAGCATTTGTACATTATGCAGGTATGCGTGTGTTAAGTTGGTGTGTGTTTCATATTGTGTGAGGGTGGTTGGTATTTATGCATGGTGAGGTTTGACCTGGTAGCCATTGCCCAGTACTGCCGATGACAGGGCCAAGTCTTCACAACTGCAGTGCCAAACACAATGCTCCCAGTATAACACATTCTAGCTGTAAGCCATTGTAAATGTATGGAGGTAATATGTGTCACCATCTGAAAGATGGACATGGCATGACTGTTGGGCCAGATATACAAGCAGTACACGAGGAAAGTACCCCAGACAGACAGTGTATAATGTGTAAAACCATGAAATGGACACCGACTTGGAATTATACATGCAGGTTTGCAGCACATTATTTTGGCTTGTAGTAGGAAATACCAATGTCATCTGGCCAAACACTCGCAGATCACAAAGGTCATAGGAATGATGTATTGAGAAACAGCTGATGTCCCTGCACAAGCCAGCATAAGTGGAATGCCCCATGCATATCTGTGAGTCAGATGCAAGTAGTGTCCATAGCACAGATGCACCCAGCTCACTCAACCACCACCCACAGGTACTTCTCCGGTCTTATCCCTGCTGTTGGGAATGGTTACAATATGACCCCCACCTGTGTATGGCAATAGTGAAAGAATGCAGCATGCAGTGCAGGTGCCCCATGCAGATCTGTCCCTAGCTGAAAGCAGCACCCTGCCAGCATCCCCACCACCTAATCAATAATGACAGAAAGTATTGGCATGAACACCTAACACACCTACCCTGTCACCCCAGGGGAATATACTGTATGGCAGTCTGGTACTATAGGACTGACAAACTGCAATGGCCTGCTACAGCTGTCCTGCATTACTACCAAATGACCTGCAGTCCTCTGCTAAAAGCCTGCATCTCACCCGTACTGCCAATGTATGTTATGGACTCCCAAATAACAATATAACACATTTCACAGAACCCATATGCAAGGCCTTGTGGAGAAACCACAGTAACATGTCCACCATGTCCCACTGCATGAACTGTGGACCAACACTATACTGCAGCGATGAGGTGATAACTATAGGGAAAGTATCAGAGAATGTTTGCATAAAGTATTGAAGAGGATAGAATAATAGAGGGGGATGTGAGCATGGGCAGCATGGAATGTGCGAAGTCCAAAACACAGCCATGTGCACATACTATCCCTGGCTGCAAACACAAAAATTAATGGCTACAAACCTGCCCGTAACCCACAATAGGGTAAATGTCTTGACTTATTACCTCTGCCTCTGGGTAACCTGTGTGAATCTGTACAGCTGTAAGGTATTGCCACAGCAAGATAAGACCATACTGTCACATCGATGGATGTACAAGTATGAGATTCTCTGCCACCACTGTACCAAGGTGCTGAACCAGTTACACAGACCCAGCAGCAAGTGTCTGCAGCTCCCCCTCCAGGATGACATTAGTTTGCAGGAATATGTAGGCATTTGACCACAATACTGGACACAGCTGCATTCACCCTGTGTTCCCAGGACATCACAGTCAGCAAAAATGTCTACCT
>NC_056749.1:149955749-149993249 GCF_019279795.1 Protopterus annectens | reverse complement strand
GCATCCATGCCCAACACCTCAACCACCTGCTTGAAAATCAAATTTTATCACCCACACAGCATGGTTTCAGACCAGGACACAGCACCACTACTGCCCTTCTATCCTTCCTGGATACAGTCAACCAGGCTCGGGATTCTGGTAAAATAATTGCTTCACTTTTCCTCAACCTCTCCAAAGCTTTTGATACCATTTCCCACACTATCCTCCTCTCTAAACTATCCACCCTCCACATTTCTTCCCCTACCCTACAATGGTTCAACAGTTCTCTCTCCAATAGGCAGCAATCCACCAAATAGTAACAGTCTTACTCTCCCTTTCTTAGTACTTCCACAGGGGTACCCCAAGGCTCCATACTTGGTCCTCTCTTATTTAACATCTTTATTAACAACTTTCACTCCACTCTTCCACAATGCTCAGTAATCCAGTATGCTGATGACTCTACAATAATATGCACTGCAAATTCCATCTCTGAACTCCAGCAAATTACCAATAATGCCCTCACCTCTACTGAATCTTGGATGCTTAACAATCATCTTGCCCTAAATCTAAAAAAACTAAACTAGTAATTTTTGCCCCTAGGAAAACCACTCCATTTGATAAAACAAATCTTCACTATACAAGTCCAAGACAATACCACTGTAGAAGATGTCCCACACACTAAATTATTAGGCATTATTATAGATAAAAACCTTAACTTTGACCTACACATAAACAATAACCTAAAAAAAAAACACACACACACCAAAAGCTTGGTATGCTCTACAGGCACCAACACTTTCTTAGCCTCTCTACTAGACAAACCCTTGCAACTACCTTTTTATTACCCTCTCTCCTTTATGATTCCCATCTCTTCACTAACATCAACAATTCTATAAAATCCAAACTGTGTGTGTGTCACAACAGAATAGCAAATTTGTCACCAAGGCCAAATTCTCATCCCACCACTGTAAGTCACTGAAACAATTAGGTTGGCTGGAACTCCCCCATCTCCTCTCATTCACCGAACTAACTACTGTGCACAAAATAATCTACAGACCTACAGACTGTCCTGCTCTCTCAACTCTACTTGCCAAATACCATTCCAGCAGGCATCTAACATCTGAAAATCATCTACTTCTAAAAGTAGATAAGCCCACCTTACCTGCTGGTCAACTCCTCTATGCTTTCACTGTCTCCAAACTATGGAACTCACTTCCACCTTCTGTAAGAAACACAGGCAGAACCACCACCTTCAAACAAACACTGAAAAATCATCTCAACTCTTCCTGGCTATGTTCCTGCTCTATAACCTAACCTTGTCACTCTCCTTATATGATTACTAAACTCATATGTCTTTTGCTACTAGTGACTGATGATACTTTCTCCATATTTATTTTTTATTTTTATCTTCTTTTGTTGATACTGATAAAATAATACTGATTAATATATCTGTTTATACCTCTCTGATTGGATTAATTCAATTCTGCTTTAATGTATATTTTTTGTATATATTACTTTAATCAAACAAACTAGATTCCTGCTTTTATGTATATATTCTGTACATGTTACTGTATTTACTATCTGTAATACTATTTCTACTTCTGCACCAATTAATGTTTATATTTTTTCTGTATCTATGTTCTTGTTGGAGCTTTTCTCCTCAGACCGCCACTGGAAATGAGCTCTTTTAGGCCCAGTGGACTTTCCAGGTAAACAAATGAAATAAATAAATAAAATAAGTAGCCATATAGACTATAAATTGCCAAATGTCTTTGTACCTGTCTGGACACTCCCTCATTACTAAGTTATTTATAAATGCAGTTCTGATATCAGAATAATATTCATACATTAACTTCTTGGCATAAAACCAGTAAACTGCATATTGACTGACTACAATTACACCCACAGCCATATGAATTTATGCAGATTCAACTCATGACCACTTGTCATTACTCCCTTGGGTGTCAGAATATTACTGTTTTAGAAACTGTGTAAATCAGCAATTATTTTCCATCTAAAATATTGTATTGTTACACAATAAACAAAAAAAAAAACACTCTGGTGGGTTTGACCACTTACATGGAAACAGAAATTTATTTGTCATTTTTCATAGGCCCAGTAATGCTCTGTAGTATAAAACATGGACAGATGATGTCTTCACCTTCCAACATATGCTGCTGTATCCCTTTCTTGTTAGTGCAGCAGACGGTAATATGCATCATACTTTATAATTTAACTGTATCAGACAATAGCAACATATCTTCATCACATGTGAAATTAAAAATTGTGTAGAACTGCTTGCCTTGAATATAATGATGCCAGTATCAGACTGTATACATCTCTATCATCATTACCACTTATTTTTAGGTGAGCAATTTGCATTATTGAGAATTTAAGTTATTATGCCATAACAAGGTATGATATGTTTACCTGAAACCAGCAGTTGGCCTGCCTGTAAGAATACTCCTGGTCAAAAGAGACGCCGAGTTCTTATTTTTTCCCTTATCAAATAAATAACAATCATAATGGAAATGCAACAGGACATTTGAGTGAACTGCAGTCCTGCAATTGTGGATAAACTTTGGATATTTACATAAATTAATTTTAGTGAAAATGGGAAGCAAAGCCATATTCATAAAATGAAACACTGTTGCCTTAGACATTGTGGGAAAATAATCTGTAAGAGTTTGAAACACAGAATTATAATTCAGTGCTAATCTATTCACTGTTCCAGTATAAAGACGAAAAGTTTGACAACACAAATTAGACATTTTACACTAGTTATGTGCAGTTTAACCCTAAGCAAGCATATGGCATTGGCATACATGTGCATGGAATACACAGTCAATGTTTTATAGCTTCTGCATTTTTTCCCTCATGAAACAATAGAAGATTTGTTGGGGTATGATTCTGAACTCATAGGACTTTTATTGTGTTATAATATGTTCAGAACTTATTTAATGGAATGGAGTTTCAAAACTGGTTGAGGACTGGTAATGTCAATAATATCACTGATGCTGTTTGAAACAGAATATCTCATCTTAAAAATAAAGAAGCATAATATGACAAGAATAATCCTGACATGGAAATAAACTTATTTATACGAGAGAAAAATAGATCAAAAACGTGACAGCATATGTTATTCAGATAACAGATAATGTTGCACCTTTCCATCCTGTTCTTTACCAACTATGTAAAAAAAAATTGTAATGATGATCTACCTTTACTCATCCCAATAATAATATTCCCATCTTAAGAAAAAGTCACATGACAACCAATTAAAATGCACTCTCTCTCTCTCCTTCTCTCTCTCTTTGTAAATATATATATATATATATATATATATATATATATATATATATATATATATATATATGCTCCAAGGTAAACTGGTGACATTCTGCTTGACTGCACCTATTCCATAACTGACATTACATTAAAATGATGCCAAGAGCTGAATTTATGGTATACTGCCCACAGCAGCCTGTCAAAATGTATAAAGAAAATGTGATAAGGATTTGAATTGTATAGTGCAAGTGATCACACTTACAACATCAAAAGAAAGTGAAACTATTTTACTTCTTCATAACAGAAAACAATTTAAATTAATTTAACCAAGCTGTTTTTTTTTTTTAATGTTAGCATCAGTGTGTTAGACAAAGGGCAGTTAGTGGTACAGGGACAGTTAACAGACATATCACAAAAATACTGAAAGGCAAAGTCAATAATCTGCACTGAATGTATAACTTAATTTCCTTTAACAGTGAATTATTTGTTTGCCTGCTTTATATTTCACTATCATCGTGATGTTTACTGGCATCAGCTTGCTGATTAGTGAGTGACCAGCAACATTATATTTTTTGGCATCAGTTATGAAGAAATGAGCTTGCATCATGAATGACACCATAATTGCAACTATTTCCAGGGTCAGTAACAATGAATCAACAAGAATGTAAATATGTGAGCTTTTGCCCTACATATTTAATGTAAAATGCAAAAATGGATATGTAGTAACAAAATGGACTGCGACAAATGGAAACATATTTTTACATATTCATTTGGCCTCAATGGTTGTGTTAAAGAAGGGAATACTTCCAAGCATTGCTAGTTAAATGGTTTGACATACTAAGTGGTTGACCCACTGCACAATGCCATTGATACTGTATGAAAAGCAATTGCTTCTCATCTTTTTACTCTTTTAGTTTGTATTAAGGTCATTTCATTCTGATGTTCCATGTGCGATGCTGAATGATTTATTTGCCCTACATCTCTAAAGTTCATTTTCCAAAGCAGTTGCTAATAAAGTTCTTGACATAAGCTTACATTATGGTCAAAATCTTACTCAAGCTGTTAAAAGAATAAATATGTAAGTTCTAGCTGCAATCATTTCTAGAAATTGACTTTATTAGTAATATTAAAGGGAAATGTATGTCAGTGCACTACAGGAAATAATCCTGCTAGGTGCAGTATATGTTTTATTGCACTCAAACATTCTCTAAAAGACAATAAAAGAGTGAGAGTAGGCAAAAAGAAAGACAAAGACAGAAAGGGAAAGTGTGCGTGTGTGTGTGTGTGTGTGTGTGTGTGTGTGTGTGTGTGTGTGTGTGTGTGTGGTGTGTGTGTGTGTGTGTGTGTGTGCTATAGTGACGTGACAGTGTGAGATTAGTACAGAACTTTACTAGTCTCAGCATGGAATTACCATTCTATACAGCGTTAACGCTAAAACAAATCATATAATGCTGACATCTGGAAAATAGAGAGATTTAAGAAAGTTGATTTTAGTAAGTCTTTGTAATCTGTTATAGATAGAGGGGGAATTTTGTGTCTCTTTCATTGATATAAGTGCAGACCGGACACTGAAAAGGGTATTGTGGTATCAGTGCTGTGCCCCAGTTTATATATTCAAATTTAAATAAATAAATAAATAAATGAAAATTAATAGTGGTTATAGCATGCCTGTGATTGCAAATTCTTAGAGCATGCTTGTAATCTAATCAACTTTGCATTCACTGTGCTCTTAGGAGTTCACAAGAATGTAACTTTTAGTACGTCTTAACTACTCTGTCCATGTTTTATCATTCATTTGCAAATCATAGGATATTTTGAAAATGAGTAAACTTTATTTTAGTGGGGGTTTTTTTGTTTTTCATGAACATACTGTATTTGTGTTTCTTCCTACTTTATTTTGCATTTGCATCATCTTAAAAGTACTCAGTTGTATTTATTACTGCTTGGTGTAACTCATTCTAAGCCTATTAGTTTAAGCACTTGGGCTTTAGACCAGTTGTTTTACATTAAGAAGGTTTGTGGTCTGCACTGTAGTGGCAGGACAGGTAGCATACATCCTTCTAAGTTGGGAACTGCTGATTGAGGGCTCCGTGTCTGTTATTCTAAAAGTGTATTAATTCTGGTTTAAGCACTTGGGCTTCAGGCCAGTTATTTTACATTAAGAGGGTTCGTGGTCTTCACTCTTGTGGGAGGAGAGGCTGGACTCTGCCCTTCTGAGCTGGGAATTTCTGGTTAAAGGCTTATAGTGCCTGCATATCTGAACTGCTTCTTACTGAAATTGGTACACACACCTTGTTTGCTGTAGCATAGACTAGATCCAGGCCTGCTGAATCTAGCTTTGTTTGTATAACTTGAGCACTAATCCAGGCATTCTTTAAAGTATTCAATTGTATTTATTACTGCTTGGTAGTAACTTGATTAAAGTGTAGCTATCATTCTAAGTCTTTTGGATTAAGCATTTGGGCTTCAGACCAGTTGTTTTACATTAGGAAGGTTTGTGGCCTGCACTGTGGTGGCAGGACAGGTAGCTTACATCCTTTTAAGTTGGGAACTGCTGATTGAGGGCTCAGTGTCTGTTATTCTAAAAGTGTATTAGTTCTGGTTTAAGCACTTGGGCTTCAGACCAATTATTTTACATTAAGAAGGTTCATGGTCTGCACTCTTGTGGGAGGAGAGGCTGGACTCTGCCCTTCTGAGATGGGAATTTCTGGTTAAAGGCTTATAGTGCCTGCATATTTGAACAGTTTCTTACTGAAATTGGTACACCTTGTTTGCTGTAGCATAGACTAGATCCAGGCCTGCTGAATCTAGCTTTGTTTGTATGCTTATTTGCTTGTTATTTCCCTGAAATGCTAATTCCACCTAAAACGCGGCTTTTCAGCACTTCTGTGGATCCCTAGTGATATCTGCATTGCTTACTGTACTTATTTCCTTGTTTCACTTGAATGAAAATTACTGTTTGTTGTTTTTGCATTTAAGTTACCTGGCACTTGCTCACTAAAGCAATTATATAAGTCAGCACTAAAAAATTAAAAGCACTACATCCTCACAAACTCCCCTTGAGTACCTTGTTCCCCACTGGCCCTTTTTTTTCAATTATAAAGGGATTCCCAATACTATTCTAGCATGTCCAAAGGTCAGTTTGTCAATCTCCTCTCCAGTCCAGCTGGTGAATCTGGGAATCTTGAGGCAATGTTACAACTGCCTCATGTACACAGACAACCCTCTCCTCCTCCCAGCAAATTCCAACACATGTGAGAGATGCAACCATATAGCCAAACTGGAGGCTAAGCTCTCTCAACTCAGTCCTGACATAGCCAGTCAGGAGGAAAAGGAAACCACACTCACTACAATTCCAGTCTCACATAGACCTACCACAACAGCAAACCAAACATATAAACACACAAAAACATACTCGGAGGCTATAAATAAAAATCTGCCTAAGCAGCAGAGACCTCCAAAGCAGACACCCAAGCAACCGCACACCCAAAACAAAACACGTGCAACACATAGCTCACAAAGTCAGTGTGCTGAACAGTCACAGCCCTTAAGGCTAAACAACACACCTGATACACTTGTAATAGGTGACTCTATCGTCAGGCACACTGACATCCCGCTCACCAGGCTGAACAAGGAGAAGGTCACGGTGAGCTGTCTGTCGGGCGCTAGGATCCGTCACATAACACAAGCACTCAGGTCACTCCAAGGCAAGTACAAATATGACTCAGTCATTGTCCATGCTGGTGTGAATGACCTGAGACGTACCTCCCGAGATTACATGAAAAGAGACATAGAGGAGCTCTCTGAGCATGTAGCCCAGGTCGGTATGACCCTAACCTTGAGTAGCATTTTACCCTCACCAAGAATGAAGAAACAATATGAAGACAAGATGATCAGTTTCAACAACTGGCTTAAGTATTGGTGTCATTCAAAGGGGATCCAATGCCTGTCAGCCTGGGATGACATGCTCGACAATCCAATACACTTTATATGCCAAAAGATTTAATAAGAAGCAAAGCTTTCGGGTTAACCACCCTTCATCAGTACATAAAATTAAATGAATCTAAAAGGCATTTAAATAGGAACATAATTAAATCACATGATTCAGCCAGCCTAACAAATTCTTCAGACAATTACATATTTAAAATATATTAAAATAGTAGTGTATAAATTTCAAAATTCCTTATATATATATATATATATAAACATTTTATATAAATATATTATAAAATATTTTATAAAATTCATTTATATATATATATATATATAAGCATATATATACCCACACACATACATATAACACATAGAAATATATTATATATTATATTATATCTCATATAGCTTGTATTATAGGTATAGAGAGTGACAAATAGAACATATAACATAATGAAACCACAGAAAATGTAAAAAAACAGAGGACCCTCAGTGAAAACTGTTGGTGTATTAGTATAAAATGCAATAAAATCTAAATATTTTCTCTTTGTCTTTTAATAAGAACTGGTTTCAGACTAGTCGATACATTCAACCCAGGTTTTTGTTCTGCATCTAATCTAATGATCCATTCAAGTTCTTTGAGTTCTAATGCATTATTAATATCACCCCCTCTCAAACCAAGGTTAACCTCACAAATCACTCTAAATTTAAATGCATGACCTTCATTTTCCTTAATATCTTTACTTAATGCATTTGTCATAATCTCCCTTCTAATCTCGGATTTGTGTTCTATTATACGTTCTTTTAACTTTCTGATAGTCTTACCTATATAAAAACTTTTACATTTAATACAAGTCGCAAGGTAGACTATTCGACAAGTGTTGCAATTAGCTGAACATTTGAATTCATATTTTTCCTTTGTTATAGGATGTTCAAATATATTAGAAGCATCAAATATATCAACACAACATGTACAGTTATGACATTTATGCATTGAACTTTTCTTTAAATAAATACCCTTTTCTTCTTTCTCTCTAAAGTCTTTATAACATAGCTTCTGTTTAAGATTTTCCATACTCCTAAAAGAAAATCTTGGTTTCATTCCTAATAACTCTTTTACCTCTGGTGAAGCTAGCATTATCAGCCAATTTATTTCTATAATATTACAAATATCTCTCGTATGGGCATTATATGTAGTTACATATCTTACTGTATCATTTCTATTGTCTGACATATTCACTGGTTGTCTGTTAAACCCATCAAAAACAGGTTTATATTCATTGCTTCTTTTTGTTTTAATCTCATCATGATTTGTGATGGATAATCTAACTTGATAAAATCCTTCATCATTTCACCTGCCTGAATTACAAAATTGACATCTTCTGTGTTCAGTTTACTTGTTCTAATCAACTGGGCTTTAAGTACGCCCTTAAAAATATGTTGTGGGTGCATACTATCTTTCCTAATATATCTATTTGTACTCACTTCCTTTTTGTAAATTGTTGTTTGTATACCATGTTCTTTTTTATATAGTCTGATATCTAAAAAGGTAATATCTTTCTCAGAATGTCATTTTAAATTTTAAAAAATTCGTAGTCATATTCAGATAGTTAACATAATCATTTAATTCAGCTACATTACCATCCCAAATGAGGAAACAATCATCGACAAATCTCTTATAAAATTTCACCTTAGTGTTAAGTGTATTGCAATTACCTAAGAGAAATTGTTTCTCCCATTGATATAACATAAATTTGCATATGTGTTCACTATTGGGGTGCCCATTGCTACCCCCGTCAGTTGTAAATAAAGTTTTTTGTCAAATAAGAAAACATTTTTTGTTAACACCACATCCAAAAGTATGCAAACATTTTCAATTTCCCTTACTTGCATAGATGTCTCAAAATTAAGAAAAGCTCTTATAGCATCCACACCATAGTCATTTGGGATCACTGTAAATAATGAGACAACATCCAATGTCACAAATAAAAAAGATTTTTCAGTATTAAACTCATACCAATTATATAGCTTGGTTAAAAAATCTTCAGTATTTTTTAATATAGTCGGGCATTTAGTTAAATATTTATTTAGTTGTATCTGTAAATACTTAGAAACTGGCTCTGTTATCCAGCCACTGCCCGATACAATTGGCCTTAATGGGGGATCTGCCAGATCTTTATGTATTTTTGGGATACCATATATTCGCGGTATCCTAGGACAGGATACCGTAAAATAATTGAAAAGATCAATAGAAATATCTTCGGTTAACTGTAATTCATATATTAACATATTCACACTTGCTATGCATTTTTTCACATCATTCATAGTTATTTCTTTAAAAACTGTTGCATCCGACAAAAAAGTTTTAAAATTCTCATAATATTTGACCCTGCCCATTATAACTACGGCTCCCCCTCTATCGGCCTGCTTAATCACAATATCATGATTCCGTTCAAGTTCACATAATGCCATAAATTCTCGGTATGTTAAATTATAACGTTTTTGCTTGACAAGCCATGATGCTTCGCTAGGGATGGCTTGCACCTATCACCCCTGGGCTTTCAGATATTGGCAAAGGCTCTTGCTAGCCCCATAGTGCCTTTTTTAGGCAAGGCTCAAAAGACAAACCCACCTCCATAGGTATCACAAGGGATAAGAAACTAAGAGTAGTGCTACTCAATGCCAGAAGTCTAAACCTCAAGATGCACGCACTCAAAACTCTCCTTAGCATGGAGAACATTGATATCTGTGCAGTAACAGAAACCTGGTTCAAGGCTCCCGAGAGCACCCCAGCACTACCAGGTTATACCTCATACCATGCATTTCAGCCCCAAAACTTGGACCGAACCACAAAAGGAGGGGGAGTATCAGTATTCGTCAAAGATACCCACACTTCCAGGTTGGTGGCACAGCACGAAGCATCAGAGACTATCCATGTGCAACTAACAGTGGGTAAAACTGCCTTCCAGTTTATAGCCTGCTACAGACCACACTCCCAAACCCAGGAACTCCACTCGGCCTTCCTGAGAACAGTGGAAAATATGATGGTCTCTCCAAACACCATTATATTGGGTGACTTCAACTACCCAAACATAGACTGGGAGCATTACTCTAGCTCCAACACCCTAGCCCAAAGGTTACAAGAATTTATAAACTCAGATGCTATGGAACAACTTGTTACCACTCCCACAAGAGGGGAAAACATACTGGACCTGATCATCACCAACATGGGGAATCTATGCTCCAGACCAGAAGTGTATCCCTCACTGGTAAGATCAGACCATAAACTAATCTCACTGGATATTCACATCCTGACCCCACCCCCCTGCCCAGAAAACCACAGTGAAAAACTTCTCTAAAGCAAATTTCACACTCCTCAAAACCGAGGTAGAATCCGTCAAAGCCCCCGGGCCTGTGGAAAATATGGCCCAGACCACAGAATCCTTTATAAATGTATTCAATGAACACCTTCAGGAATGCATGGATCATGCAATCCCAAATAAAACCAAGACCCAATCCTCCAAAGGCAGATGTCCTGTCTGGTGGACTCCAGCCATAAACAAACTATACAATAGAAGGAGGAAGCAACTACATGATAGAGCAAAATCCCAAAAAGGGAAGGCATCTCTGATCAGTATTAGCAAAAAACTACGGGCACTCATAAAATCGTCTAAGGCCAGCTTTGAGAGAAAAATTGCACAGGACACTAAGGATAATCACAAGGCTTTCTTTAGTTATGTTAGGAACCTGGGTGGGAATTCCCAGATATGCTCAGAATTAGTCCAAAATGACAAAAAATACACCAAACCTACAGACATTGCCACATCCTAGCTGACAGGTTCAGTGCAAACCCCCCCCCCTCCCCACCAAAAGGGCAAATATCTATCCCAGCAGAGTACTGCCCCCCTGATATCTCAGATGCTCAGGTAAGAGCCGCCCTCTCCAAAGCAAAAAACTCAGCATCAATGGGACCAGACGGTGTCCCGGGCTGTGTCCTTCATGAACTCCAAGAAGAGCTAAACCCAAACATAAAACTACTGTTCAATCTCAGCCTTACTACAGGATATGTACCCAAAGAGTGGCGTACAGCAACGGTGGTCACTCTCCACAAAGGTGGTGCCTCAACGGATCCTGGAAACTATCGCCCCATAAGCCTGACTAGCTTGGTCTGCAAAACTATGGAAAGGATCATCATGGATCTTATAAATAAAGATATTGGGGACCTACAGACACTGGATCCTACTCAGTTTGGCTTTGTTAAGGGCAGATCCTGCCTCTTAATCCTGGTCGATTTCTTTGAAACAGTCACCAAGACCATTGACAAGGGGAAGGTGGTCCACACAGCCTACCTGGACCTTGCAAAAGCCTTCGATACAATACCCCACTAAGGCATTATAGATAAGCTCACCAGCTTAAATATAAACCCCTATGTCACTAGATGGGTTGCAAACTGGCTCAAGGACAGAACCCACATGGTTAGAATTGTTGGAGCCATGTCAGACTCCAAACCAGTTACAAGTGGCATCCCACAAGGCTCAGTCCTAGCACCTCTCTTGTTCGGTATATATTTCTCAGAGGTACAGGCCAACACAGAAGGACTATGGCTGACCAAGTTCGCAAAATCGACTCTCCAGCCGACACAAGCATCCTCCAAAAGGGCCTCATAGAAACAGACAACTGGTGCCAGAGCCATGGCCTCAAGCTAAATGCCAAAAAGTGTATAGTCATCCACTTTGGCAAAAACAAAGTGCCCACAAATTACCACATAGGTGGTAATCCATTAAGTACGGAAGAAGTAATTAGGGACCTGGGGACCCAAGTTGATAGCAATCGCTCATTTGACAACCAAGTGGCCAAAGTGGTTAGAAAAACATTTTATATAGCCCACCTAATCATGAAGGGATTCACATCTAGATCAGGGGAGGTCATCTTGCCTCTTTACTCATCCCTTATCAGGCCCATAATTGAGTACAATGCCCCTTTTGGAATGTACCTTGCCAGACACCTGCAGCAACTGGAAAGACCCCCAAACGTACCTCACCAAGAGAATCAAAGGGCTCAAACAGATGCCATATGCTGCCCGGTTAAAGAAGCTCCAGCTCTACTCAGTGGCATACCACCTGCTCAGAGGCGATCTGTGCCGGACGTATAAAGCCATGTCCAACCCTGAATTAATGGACATGCTGCACCTCAGAAAATCCAAATCCCATCAAGCTACGCGATCGAGAGACTTGAACCTCAGCACTGAAATAAATAGGACATGCTGGAGGGACAGATTCATAACCCAAAGGCTCCCTTCATTCTGGAATAAAATCCCAGTCCAGGTTAGGCAGAGTCCCTCATTGACTCTCTTCAAGAGGAATCTTGATGAGTAGATGGAGGATCATAGGTTTACCACGGGTATCACTTCTGTGTCACTGTTAGACAGAGGCACAGTATACTAACCTCAAAAAAGGGCATAGCAAAATTAATTTAAAATGGGTGGCAAAAGCCAAACACACTTTGGCTAGGCTTATAAATTCCCTAGGGCAGATAGCCTAGTATGAACCTATAATCATAAAAGCAAGTGATGTAATTTTAAGTGGGTTGATCGATTTGTGTGTTGAAGAACAGCATTAATCACACAATGCAACTTATGCTGCTACTTTTGGAAGAAAGATTTATAAACAGTCTTTTTCAAAACTAGCAGATAGAAGTAAATTAAATCTGTGTATAGAAACCCAGAAATACTCATTTTCAAATTCATTATGTGCTATATATTCCATATAGAATAAGTAGCAGAATATGAAAACATACTCATATGACCTTAACATTTGTATTCTGTACATGAATTTTGAGTTATACATTTGTCATTCAGGTGACATTCATTTTCAAAGGCACACACACACACATATTTTATATATATATATATATATATATATATATATATATATATATATATATATATATATATATATATATATATAGTGGAGAACACAAATGCAATCTCTGTAAATACTCATTTGTTTTACATTTTTGCATATGCTGCTGCATGTACCTTCAGACCTGGGCTGAGCTTGCAAGTGTTAGTGTCTGATTAATGTTCTACTATGGAAAACCAAACCAAACAAAACAAATAAATTAATAAATAGATAGCTAAATGGATAAACAAATAAAAACACAAACAAATATAATTATTTTGCGTGACTGCCCATTTAGGTATTGTATTGTAAAATCCAAGAAGATATTGGAGTGAAGGCTGACATAAAATTATAGGTTTATTTTTCATAAATTGACTGAAAATGTAAAATAACAGTTTATTTGCCTTGAGCAAAATGCAACAGTGTCTGCCATCTCACTCTATGACATGCCTCTTAACTTTCCATATTTTACAGGAACATTCCTATTTTCAGGTCTGATTTACCCCTTTACATGATGTACCCAATTTTGGAGTTATGCCCTATTTTCAGGAGTAATTTACCCCTTCAAACAATTTTCTGAATCAACCTCATCCCATGTGATTTTTGAATCTATTAAACAGAAAACAATACTACATGGCCGACATGACCTTGATATAGGGTTACATTATGGTTAAAATCTTATTTGCCCTGTTAAAAAACAAATATGAAAGTTCTAGCTGCAATAGTTTCTAGAAATTTCCCTTTAATGTTAGAAAGAAAGTCAATGTATTTCAGTGTACTACAGAAAACAATCCTGCCAGGTGCAGCTTATGTCTTATTGCATTCAAGCATTCTCAACAAAACAATAAAAGATTCCATAGCAACTATTTACTGTTACTTAGTCTTTGAAATTGATTGTTACCGGAATGCTAAATTTATAATTCAGAATATATATATTCACTGAATACAAGTTTTGAGGTCAAATGAGTATATATCTTAGGGTTCATAGGATGATACTAGGCTATTGGCTCGGAAGCCCTTACAAGCCTAGCCAAGAATTTCACCCATGTTCCCACAAAGTCAGCACCTGGTTTCTCTGTCCAGCAGGGACACAGGTGGGATCCTAGGGGTATATTTTCTGTTTTCCACCCAGATGTCCAGGTTCCTCTTAAAGAGAACTAGTGAGGTACTCTGCTTGCCATGGAGAGGAATTCTATTCAACATATGGGGGAGTTGGTAAAAAAATCTCTCCCAATAACAATTTCTATTAATGTCACAGACCAGGTTAAGGCCTTGCATGTAGGTTGCACAAGTGGAGTTTGACTTACGGATATGCAGCAACTCCATCAAGGCTGAGTCTGAGACAGCCTTGTATGCCAGACAGAGGTCACCTCTGAGCAGTCTGCATGAGACTGAGTAGAGGGACAGGGCTTTTAACTAATCTGTATTGGATAGGTGTTTGAGACCCTGGATTTTCCTGGTCAGGAACCTCTGTGGTATCTCCAACTGCTACATGTGCTTGGCAAGGCACATGCCAAAGGGGGCATTGTAGTCAATAATGGGTCTCATAAGGGAGGAGTACAGGGATGTTATGACCTCCTTGTTCCTGGATGAAATACCCTTACTTATGTGGTGAGCCATATAGAAAGCCATTCTGTACAACATGGTGGCCAAAAGTCAGGTTGCTATCAACCTGGGTGCCCAAGTCCCTCACAACTGATTGTATGCTTAGTACATTGTTATTAAAGTTATAATTAGCCATTTTGCCCCAAGAGGATAATGATGCATTTCTTGGCATTCAGTTTGAGGCCATGCTTCTGGCACCAGTCATTAACTTGGTTAAGGCCCTCTTGGAGAATGTTCACATCACTAGGGTTATTTATGACAGTGCCCAACTTGTAGTCATCTGCAAACTTGGTAAGCCACAGACCACTGGGTTTGGCCTGCACCTCAGAAAAGTATATCCCAAACAGTAGAGGCCCCATGATTGATCTTTGGGGTATACCGCTTGTTATGGGTCTACTAATAGAGGTGGCTTCCCCTATTTTGACTGAGAGGGTTCTATCAGTGAGCCAGTTAGCTACCCATCTGGTAACGTATGGGTTGATACCTAGCTGGGAGAGTTTAACTATTAAGCCTGAGTGGGGAATAGTGTTGAAGGCTTTGGCTGGGTCAAGGCAGGTGGTGTGCACTATCTTGCCCTCATCCATGGCTTTGGTGACATTCAAAGAAAGCGACCAAGTTTAACAGGCATGATTTCCCTTTGACAAAACCAAACTGTGTGGGATCAAGCATTTGGAGGTTGCCAATGTCCTTGTTTATAAGGTCCATGACAATACTTTCCATGGACTTGCAGATCAGGCTACTTAGGCTGATGGGCCTATAATTGCCTGGGTCCATGGACACTTCACCTTTGTGCAGAGGGATGACAGTGGCTGTTCTCCATTCTGCTGTGATAAAGCCAGTGCAAAGGCTTTGGTTAAATAGGGTGCCTAGTGGTGCTGCGTGCTCTTGCCTGAGTTCATGTAGGACACAGCAAGGGATGTTGTCAGGTCCCATGGAGGCTGTATTTTTTGCCTTTGAGAGGGCATTAATAACCTTTTCCATGGTGATGAAGGGAGGGGGGCAGGTGCTGGGGATGTACTGGTTTACTGATGGGGGACAGGCGAATGAAATTTTCACTGAACTTGTCTGCCAGCAGGTTGGCTATATCTATGGCATTTGTGTATATGGTATTCTTGACCACCAATTCAGAGCAGATTTGGGAGTTACCTTTGAGATTTTGGATGTGTGCAAAAAAGGCCTTGTGATTGTCCTTAGTGGATGTGGCCAATTTGCACTCATAGTTAGCCTTAGAGGATGTCACCAGTGACCTTATTTGCTTTTTCAGACAAAGGAGAGATTGATTCCAATGTGGCACCTCCTCCTCTTTGATACTGGGCAGCAATTTTTTCCTTTTATTATAGAAGATAGATAGCCTCTTCACTAGAGACGGCTTGCACCTGTCACCCTTAGGCTTTCGAATATTGGCCAAGGCTCTTGCCACCCCCATAGTGTCTTTTTTAGGCAAGGCTCAAAAGACAAACCCACCACCGTAAATAGCACAAGTAACAAAAAACTGAGGGTAATGCTACTCAATGCCAGAAGTCTAAACCTCAAAATGCATGCACTCGAGGCACTCCTCAGTATGGAGAAAATCGATATACGTGCAGTAACAGAAACCTGGTTTAAGGCTCCAGAGAGCACCCCAGCACTACCATACCTTTTGGCCACAGATCCCAACCCGAAATACAAAAGGCGGGGGCATATCCATATTCATCAGGAATACCCACACCTCCAGGTTAGTTGCACAGCACAATGCTTCAGAGATCATCCTTGTGCAACTAGCAATGGGCAAAACTGCAATTCAAATTGTAGCTTGCCACAGATCAACCGCCATGTTCCAGGACACCCATTCCACATTTCTGGAAACACTGGGAAACATAAAGGTCCTACCAAACACCCTAATATTGGGTGATTTCAATTACCCAAACATTAATTTGGAGAACTACTCAAGTACTAACTCCCTTGCCCAACACTTCCTAGAATTTATAAACTCAAATGCCCTGGTTCAACTGGTCAACACTCCCACCAGAGGTGACAACATATTCGACTTGGTCATCACCAACATGGACGGCCGGTGTTCCACACCTGAGGTCAACCCCTCGCTGGTTAGATTTGACTATAAACAAATCACTTTGAATATCCACATTCCGCCCCAAGGACACCACCATGAAAAACCTTTCAAAAGCTTTTCAAAAAGTTTTTCCACAAACTAGTAAACCATCCACAAAATGCCCCATACCTCCAGAATCTACTCCAGCCCTATCACACCAACAGACTACTAAGATCCGGCAACAAACATCACTTGCAGATCACTAAAGCCAATAACTCTGCTGGTGAAGCACTATTCTCTTGTGCCATAGCCAAATTATGGAACTCCCTCCCACCCACAATTACCTCTGTACCATCATGCACCCACTTCAAAACTTTACTAAAAGCGCACCTAAAAACATGCTGGCTATGCCCTTGCAACTCCCACTCTAATATCACCCACCCCATCCAACCACTACCTTTCTTTCCACCCCACTAACTACCTTGATTATAGCAAGTTCAGATGCTCATAGGCCTAGTACTTATTATACAGAAGGAACTTCTTATTGTAACATTTGTTAATGTCTGTTATGTACTTCACAAATGAAAATTCTAGTTGTCTACTGATGTACTATGTTCTTCATCTGTAAATATGTTTGTAATTAATTGCTATGTTAATCAAATTGTTAATCGCTATGTAATCCAATGTCTGTTTATTTTAACTGTGGAGCTTTGCTCCCCAGGCCTCCACTGAAAATGGACCTATGTCCAGTCAGACACTCCCAGTCCACAAATGTAAATAAATAAATAAATAAGAAAGCAAACTTCACATTACTTAAGACCAAAGTGGAAAGTTTCAAAGCCCCCATGCTGAAGGATAACTTTGTCAAAGCTGCAAAATCTTTATTAATGCATTGTATGGGCACCTACAAGAATGCATGGATCATGCCATCCCAAGCAAAACCAAGACTCACTCCTCCAAGAAAAGGAAACCAGTCTGGTGGACTCCTGCCATAAACAAGCCATACAATAGGAGGAGGAAACTGGTGCAGAAAAGAGTAAAATCCCAAGAAGGGAAGACATCCCTGATCAGTATCAGCAAGAAACTATGATCCCTAATAAAATCATCCAAGGCGAGCTTTGAAAAAACAAAATTGCCAAGGACTCCAAAGATAACCACAAGGCGTTCTTTAGCTAGGTCAAGAATCTAAGTGGCAATGCTCAGATCTGCTCGGAGTTAGTGCAGAATGACAAAATACACTGAACCGACTGATATCGCCAACATCCTGGCAGACAGATTCAGTGCAAACCTCACCCCCCCCTCTCACCCCCAAAAGGGCCCATAACCATACCAGAAGAATGCAGAGTCCCTGAAATCACAGACACTCAGGCTAAAACAGCCCTCTCCAAAGCCAAAAACACAGCATCAATGGGACCGGACGATGTCCCAGGCTGTGTCCTACACGAGCTCAAAGGCGAACTAACCCATCACTTAAACACACTGCTCAAACTCAGCCTCTCCACAGGCTACATACCCATAAAGTGGCACACAGCAACAGTTATTCCACTCCACCAAGATGGAGCCACAACAGACCCTGGGAACTATTGCCCTATAAGCCTGACTAGCTTGGTCTGCAAGGCTATGGAGGGCATCATCATGGAACTCATTAACAGAGAACTTGGGAACCACCAAACACTGGACCCTACCCAGTTCAGCTTTGTTGAGGGCAGATCATGCTTCTTAAACCTGGTGGACTTCTTTGAGATGGTTACCAAGGCTGTAGACGAGGAAAAGGTGATACACACAGCCTACCTAGACCTCGCTATGGCCTTTGACACCTTTCCCCATTCTGGTATTATAGACAAGCTCACCAGCCTAAACATAAACCCCTACGTCACAAGATGGGTTGCCAACTGGCTCATGGACAGAACCCACATGGTGAAAGTTCTGGGAGCTAGGTCCGACTCTAAACCGTTACAAGTGACATTCCCCAGAGCTCAGTCATAGGACCCCTCCTGTTCGGCATATACTTCTCAGAGGTACAGGCAAGCACAGGAGGACTGTGACTGACCAAGTTCACAGATGACTGCAAACTAGAGGCTATAATTGACTCTCCAGCTGACACAGACATCTTACAAAAGGGTCTCACTGAGACGGATACCTGGTGTCAAAATCATGGCCTCAAGCTAAATGCCAAAAAGTACATAGTCATCCCCTTTGGAAAAAATAAAGTACCCACAAACTACCGCATAGGTGGTAGTCTCCTAAATACGGAAGACATAATAGGGGATCTGGGGACCCAAGTAGACAGTAATCTCACCTTTGATAATCACATTGCCAAAGTGGTTAGAAAATCCTTCTACGTGGCCCACCTAATCACAAAAGGGTTTGCATTCAGATCAAAAGAGGTCATTGTGCCCCTCTACTCATCACACATCAGACCCATCATAGAGTACAACACCCCATTTATTACAAGATACCTGCAACAGCTGGAAAGACCACAGAAGTACCTCACCAAGAGGATCACATGCCTCAAACAGATGACCTATGCAGCTTGACTGAAGAAACTCCAGCTGTGCTCGGTTGCATACCACCTACTTAGAGGTGATCTCTCCCCGACATACAAGGTCATGTCCAACCCAGAATTTATGGACATGGTCCACCTAAAGAAAACATTATCCCCTTGAGCCACATGCTCTATGGATCTAAACCTCACCGCAACAATAAATAGGACATGCTGGAGGGATAGATTCATGTCCCAGAGACTTCCCATACTTTGGAACAAGATTCCAATCTACATTAGGCAGAGCTCCTCACTAACACTCTTCAAAAGAAACCTTCACGAGTGGATGGGAAACAGAAAGTTTACCCCAGGGATCACTTCAGTGGCTCTGCTGGACAGAGGCACAACAAACTAATCTAAGGTGGCAGCAAAAGACAACACATTCTGGCTAGGTTTATGAATGCCTTCGGGCAGATAGGTTCATAGGTAGGTAACTGGGCTATCAGTCTGTTTATTGTTGCTATCCACCAGACAGGTTTACTCTGCCTTGAGGAAGATGATTTGGTCCTATCAGGTATTGCTGAGTCCATGCAGCTATATAGGTGCTCATATGTTTTTTTGTTGTAGGATTGGACATTACTGCTTGATTCAACTGAAGGGATGGTGACTGTAAAGCTGCTTATATCTACTCTCAGGAGGTTATAGTCAGCTTTGAAAAAGTTTTTTTTTGTTCGACCCTGGCAAGGGGTCAGGGGAGATGGTGACTTCGAAAGTGATTGCTTTATGGTTGGATCTTACCAAGGAGGATGACACTGTAAAGGTGCTACAGTGGCTACTCGTATGGTTTAGTACCAAGACCAGGATATTTTCACCTCTTGTGGGGGTGTCGACCAGCTGATCCAATGTATCGGCATTGACAAAGTCGAAGAATCTTGATGATGCATGAAACCTGTGTTTTGCTATACAGAGTATAATGAATTCACACATCAGTGGCTCTATAAAATATACAAACCATTGAGAGTTTCATTGTCATCCTCACTTTGTAATATAATATTAAAACAAAAAAACTACACTGTCACCCTCAGCTGAACATCTTGACCTAGGAAATTTGTGAACACAAGTCTGCATATTAAACATAAACAGTTAAATAAATAATCTAGTCTTTCACTTATTTTTTTATGAAGCAAAACAATAATAATAATATATAGTTCAGTAAATTGTGACCATTTTATCAAAAGGCACTGCAGATACTGCAATATTTAAAAAAAGGTACACACCTACTATCAGACTCAGATTCCACAGACAGAATGGAGAAGTACTGTGTTACCAAGCCGCTAGTAAAATGATCCCCCAATTATTTTCTTCAGCACTGCTGTTTCTCATGTTGTAGAGTACAGTCCTATAGACGACATTCCTTCTCACTGTGTTTTTACAATATTTTATAGCGTCACCAATGGGGTGTTCGACATACTCTGTACGATGAAAACCAAATAGGTTATATGCTTCAATCTAAAGAAGGGCAGCCGAAGTAAAAATAAATGACCTTGTGCATAAGAATTTTGCAAGGCTATTAATTACTAAATGAACAAAAGCAACTAAAACATTTTGGAGCTCAAATTTAATATCTATCATCAAGTCTTTGTGAATAATGTACATAGTTCAGATTGTTCATTTCATTAAGAACCTACTATAATATTTATACGTTCTTTGTACTTGATTACCTGCTATTTATTTGTTGAAAAATACAAATTTCTTGGTCAAAAAAAAAAGAATTTTGCAGTTCAGTTCATGGAAGTTATTTTTATCACTGTTGTTTTAATCATATGCTTCTCAGTAGTGTCCCACATTCCTACTGGAAGCAGGAAGAATCCCGTGCTATTGATTTTCAACTTTTATGCTAATTAAATATATCTGTCTGGTGTATCTACTTTTCAAGGCTTTGTTTCTGTTTTCAGTGTGTTCAGATTGAGTGGTACGTTCCAACAATAGTATATTTTTTACATCCTTTCCATGAACAGCCTGCCTTTGAAGTCTTCGGCTTCAGGTATCGCAGCATCACCAACTCTGAACTGTCAGTTGAGAAACAATCATCATTTCAGCAGCAATTGTCACTTAGTACCTCATTACTAGTGAAATAATACAGAGTGTTGTATAGATACTTGTGACCATGTTCACACAATTTACTCTGCACCATATCTTTTACAGACACATTACAAAATAGAATATATCGCACTTCATATGGTTGTAATATAGTCCATCAATTATGTATTTAGTTAACCTCTATGGGGAGGATAACTTTCGATTACTCATTCTTTTAGTCAAATGCTACAAGTGTTAATTCCAATATGGTCAGTTACAGTGCAAAGTAAAAGCTTTTCAAACTGTAATCATGAAGTTAATATATAGAAGTGATGGGGTGGGAATGAGTCCACCCTACTAAAGTGTGTGGACATTAGATCAATAATGCAAATACACCAAATTTCGGAATATAGCATATAGAGTGTGTATGTAATGTTTCAGTTTTTTTCTGTTGAGTAGGATTGCAAAAGTAATGCATTTTTGTTGCGACTTTTGTAAATGTTACTATGCAGGGAGAATTTATAAAGATATTTTTAACCATAGAGTGGAGGATGGTTACTAATGTATGTTACAATCATTCCAGAACAAATACTTGGAATATGCAGCTATGTATTGTTATTCGATTACTGACTGCAGAAAATATCACAAACAGAGTGAGTGACTGATGGAATGGACTGTGATCAACTGATTCAAAGTTTATATACAATCACATTAATCATAATCAATCTATATATCTATATCTTTATATAAATATATATATATATATATATATATATATATGGTTCTAGGTTACTACATCGACAACTCAAATAACCGACAGCAAATACACCGACACAACAACGCCGACAACACACAAAATCGACAACTGAAAACCTCCGGTGCAGTGCACTACGAACATTAACTACCTCGTCAAGTTAAAGCAGCGCACAGCACTTCCCTTCCATTACGCTACCACATTTCACTATTTATCCTCCGGTATGTTACTCATGTTAGCACACACGTTTAATTTCACATACTACAAACTGCTATCCAGATTCTTATTTGTCGATAAAGTCAGTTGTCGGTGATTTTGTTCCACTACCATTTCTGTCGGTGTTATCATCTGTCGATGTAGTAACCTAGAACCATATATATATATATATATATATATATATATATATATATATCTAGAGAGAGAGAGAGATTTTAACCATATGTCTGTGAATATAAATATGCAGGGGTCTATGTGAGAAGCCTGATTTTTTTTTGAAAGTCAAACTCCACATACTTTTCACCATATGATCAACATTCCCAAACAGTGAAGCTGTTTGTACTGAGATCATGGTACAGTAGAGACCAGGTAATTTGACCTTTCCACACTGCAATGTGATCTTGGAGTTGGTATATATAATTTGCAAGGGTTTGGTGAAGTAAGCCCCTGTGCAATAATAAGAGATTTTTTTTTTGACTTTCAAAAAGTAGATCATATGGTCTTGACCCTGTGGAGTTCAACTTTCTGAACCGCCAATCTTCTTATATGTATCTCTGTCTCTATTTATATCTATATGAAAATATGCGGGTGTACTGAAACTGAATGAAACATCAAAAGACTGACAGTCAAAATACTGGCACACAAAAGACTGAAACATAAAAAGACTGACACTCAAAATACTGCCAAAAGTGAAGATACACTGGGGATGGGTTATGACCTTTCCCTATTGCTGTGCAAAGTCAGAATTTGTATAAATAATTGGGGGTCTCTCACCTTGCAAAAACTTTGAAAAATGTAACAGAATCTAACCACATAGAAAACAACTGAAAATGTGGCAATATCAAACACATTTTCCAATATTTTTGCATGGGGCAATCCCCCTCACTCCCCCTCCTGCCTGCTAAGTATAAATACCATCTCTGAGGTTGCACAGCAGTGCAGAACAAGCAAAAAATCCCCAGTATAACTTCACTTTTACCAGAATGTTGATTGTCAGTCTTTTGTGTGTCAGTCTTTTGATGTTTCAGTCATCTATAAATAGATACATAGCTATAAATATATGTACACAGATATGCCTACATATATATCTATATATCTATATGTGTGTGTGTGTATACTACAGGCGTGTGTTTGTATGCATGTGTATATCTATATATATATATATATATATATATATATATATATATATAATTATGTGTGTGTGCATGTGTATGTGCAAATCTATTATAGTGCATTTAGAACAGAATTTCTAGTATAGTAGTTGTCAGATGGAGCTAATTAAGGGAAAGTTTGCATATATTTCTTGCATATTCTTAGGATTTTAATACACATTATTTATCAATATCCACTGATGCACAACAGATCTTGTATACCATTCCCCAGACTACATCTGTTTGTCTATAAATAATTCTTGGTAGAAGCTGAGTACTATTAAGACAAATGTCTTCTATGATTTCCACAAAAGAATACTTTGATTACTTCTTCCTCATACTAAGTACAACATGAAGAGGCACTTCACTGACAGTTTACTGATTCCTAATAATCTGATTACTATGATACCCCTGATGACAGATTAACTGATCTTGCTATATGTCTAATGATGAAGAAATTAATTGCCCTTGCATTAAAGAATAAAAACAAAAATTAAAAAATAAAGCTTAGTCCAAAAAAGTTAAGAATTAATTTAGTATTGCATTATACTGATCCTTTTTATTTTTTGAGTAACATTTTACAGAATTAAATAGTGATGGCTCATCTCCATATTTGCATTACTTAAGTGGAAAAAACTATGTTTGTATATTAAAAAATGTTCAGAGAAACAAGTAATAATGCAGTCTATTTAAGAGTTTGAATTTATTTATTTTTACATTTGTTAACCAGGTTAGTCTGATGGGGCACAGAAAGTACTTTTTTAGAGGAGACGTAAGGATAATAGCTCCAGGAAAGTAATGAGTAAAAATAATAATAAAAAAAAAAGTAACACTTCAAGTTGTAAGATACTTAACAGTATAAAAACAGAGAAAGAGAAATATACAACAGGAATATTTACAAGGTAAGAGTACAGTATTTTGAGAATGCAGTAGCAATATGTTTGAGAAATTTGGTTAGCATTAAGTTATACACAGGGAAATATAGCAATGCCTTAAAATAAAAAATATTTTCTAATATGTAATATCAGAGTAACATCATGTCAAAGTACATAAAAAATGAGTTTGATAGCATAGGAATTAACTGCATAGAGAGTATAGCTAGGAAATACCAGGCAGATATGTTAATCGAGAGAAGAAGAAAAATTAATTAGGCTATTTCCTGACAAGTACAGATCCATGCATGTTGGAAATTAATTTTAGTTGCTTTTTGAATTCACCACTTTTGGCAGTGTGGCGTGAATAAATAATGGAAGTTTGTTCCATGAGTATGCAATTGAGTGACAGTAAATTATTTTTCCAATAGTTTTGTCTGGATTGGTCACCTGAAGTAGGTTTTGTTGTGTGCTTCTGAGGTCATGATAGGGTGTGTAGGGTCTAAGTACGGATGTAAGGCCAGGGCTGGAGTTGGGGTTATTCAGGATACTATGTTCAATTTGTAGTTGTGATATTTGAAGCATGTGGGGGAGCTCAGGCCAGATTAAGCTTTTCAGGGATATACAGTGATGGGATTTGCAGCTACAGGTATTATGGTTTGTGAATCTGGCTATCTTGTTATAGGTGGTTTCTAGCTTGGTTAAGAGATTATTTTGGAGGTTAGTAAGTATGGGAGCAGCATACAGCAGGGCTGGTAGAATAAATGTTGGAGCCAGTATAGGTCTAGATTTGTTATGTGTATATTTGTTGTTGCAGTATAGAAGACCTAGTTTTTGATTGGACTTTTTGATACAGTTTAAGATATGTAGGTCAAATTTTAATTGGTCATCTCTAGTAACACCAAGCAATTTGGTGTTTTGAGTCAACTATGATAATTGTATTATCTAAGGATGAGATGGTGAAGTTGTCTTGGCTGGACTGAGGTTTTTTTGGAAGGAGAAGCTTGGTCTTTTGGGGGTTGAGAAACAGGATGTTTTTGGTTAGCCATTGTTCTACTAGGTGCAGAGATTGTTGGATGACAGTGTGGACAGTTTGTATATTATCAGTGGTGTTAATAATTGTGGAATTGTCAGCATACTGAATTAAGGTAGAGTGGGGAATGGAGACATGAAGGGTATTTCTAAATATATTAAAAAGAAGGGGGCCCAGGACAGACCCTGGGGAGCCCCGGTCTTAACAAGATGGAAAGAGGAGAAGGATGTTTGCTATCTAATGGACTGATAACTATTTGACAGGTTGCTTTTAAACCAGGAAGTAATGGAGGTAGAGAATTGTAGGTTGGAAAGTTTATTTAGGAGGATGGGATGGGAAACAGTATCAAATGCTATGGATAAGTCGAGGAATAGACGTGGTTGCAGTTTATTATTATCTGTGACTTGGGCAATGCTTTTTGAGAAAGATAGGCAGGCAATGATAGTATTGTGTGAGGTTCGAAAACCGTGCTGTGTGGGTGTAATTAGTTTTGCCTATAAGAAGTGGTTTAGTATTTGTGTTATGTATACATTTTTCCAGTATCTTAGATAAGGGGGATAATATGAAAATAGGCCGTAGTTTGAGACTTCTGTAGAATTTCCTTCCTTGTGGATGGGTATAATGAAGATTTTTTCCAGATATCTGGTGCTGTCCTTTCCTGTCTGGAACTATTGATAAGTATAGATACAGGGTATGCTATGGATCTGGGTGCATGTTTGAGAAATAATGGAGAAAGGTTGTCGGCTGATGGGGTACAGGGTTTGAGTTTGTTAAGACTTGATCTGATGAAGGAAGTTGCTATGGGTGCTAGGGAGAATGAGGGAACAGATGAAGTAGGAGGTGGAGTCTTAATATCAAGAGTTTCTGGTTAAGTAAGCTTTTCTATTGTTTTGATAAAAAAGACCTTAAGTAGAGTTGCAGTTTCACTAGAAGGTTTGTTAGGAAAGGAATTTTGTGAACCGGGCTTCCCTGGAGATAGTAATTTGTTTATGGAGTGCCAGAATTTCTTCAGGTTGGACTGTGGGTTGCCAAGAGACTTTTGATAGAATTTTTTTTTGTCCTGCTTTTTTGTTTGCTTGTGAAGCTGTTCATATGTGTATGTGTTATCTACATATGTGATGTTCATATATAAGTTCAGGTGGAAAGTTGAGTTCTTATGTTTTTTTTTCATGCTCTCCAGGCAGTGACTTGTTCATAAGGGATCAAATTGCGTGGTTTAGCCATGGTGCATAATTACAGTTTAGTCTAATTTTTCTACTGGCAGCCAGGGAGGTAAGTGTTTCTAGGAATGCATAGTTGAAGTTTTGGACAGCCTCATCAAGGTGTAATGTGTGTAGGAATGATCAGTTTACAGAGGACAGTAATTTGTTTAGGGTAACGGGTTCGTAGTTTTTAAAGTTACAAGACTCTTTGTATTAGTGGCTGTTGTTAAGAACGGGAGAGTCTTTTACTACTGAGATAGGGAGGTGGTCACTAAGGTAGTTAGATAGGGTGGAAGGGTTATGATAGCACTGGGGGTTGGATACTAATATCCAATTGATGACCAAGCCTTTCTGGGAATTATTTTGCTGGTGAGTGGGTGAGGTGATCAGCTTGGTAAAGCCATAAAGGTTTATAGAGTAGCTAGGGGATGCAGTATTAACAAAGCTCCAGTCAATATTCTTATCCCCAAAGATGATGGTGTCATAGGGAATGGATATAGAAATCCAAGAAAGAAACTGCTCAAGTATGTGAATGTTTTTATCTGGGGGTATATAGACCACTGCAATGGCAAGCTTTTAGTGTTGATTTAGGTTACAGCTTGCTATAAATATTTCAGCAGGACAAAAGTCAGGGATTGCTATTGAGAGGGGAGAGAAAGAGAGCTGGTCAGAGTAGAGCATAGCTACTCCTCCACCTTTTTTTTTTACTTCTATCAAGTCAATGAATATTATAACCAGGGGGAAGAATTTCACAATTTCTAATATGAGGTTTTAGACATGTTTCAGATAGGGCAAGTATTCTGGGTTATACTGAGAAATCCAGTCTTGAAGGTGGGCTCTTTTATTAACAATACTTTGTATATTCATTGACAAAAAAGACAGATTTTTGGAGGCTTGTGATCATAATGAGTTATTTATGAGGCAGTTGGAAAGGGGGTGCTGTATAAGTATGCTTAGAGTGCTTTTGGCAAGGGCCTGGGATGGGGTGAATATCACTAGATAAGAGTAATGTTATCCTTTGAAGTATTTGTAGGAAGAAACATTTGCAAAGGAACTGATATTTTGTTTTGATGAGAGGCTGGGCATTCGGTATGTGTAGTACTTTGAACTTGTGAAATGATATAGTGGAATGGTAAAGAGAGAGGGGGCAGTAGGGGTGGATTAGTTATTTGTATGTTGGGCAGTGGGGTAAGATTGTGGGAAATGGGGTTGTAAGCTGGTGAGGACTATGGTAAGTGGTTAGAGCTGAGAAAAGAATTAGAAAAAGGAGGGAGAGAAATAGAGTTTTGAAAGGTATAGCCATGATTTAGTTTTAGGTCAGAAAGAATTAAAGGGTAAAGAATTTATTTAAGGTTAGTAAAATAAATCAGGATTGATTGAAGGAGTTTTATTAAGTGAGCAACTGAAAGAGTGAATAGCAGGTAAGGCACAGGAGAGGAGGGGAGTGGAAGTTACAGTTAATGATGATGCAGGGTAAGAGTAGAGGAGTGGGGATGTCTATTGTCTAGAGCAAAGGAGGGGCAAAGCAGGTTTGGTTATAAAGGAAATGATGTCAGCAGTGGGTGGGAATAGAGGTATGGTAGGGGAGTGGAGTGAGCCAGAGTGTGCCAAATTGGTCTGTCCTAATGTGAACAGATTTAATGTAATTTGCTGAATGGTATTACATTTCTGATATGGGTAAACTTCTGTTAGTGTACTTAGAAAAATATTTAATTTAAGTCAAAACAATTATTTCAAATATCTATGTGAGATTTGACTTTCTGATGGTCTACTTTTTTCAGGATTTTATTTTATTTTTTTTAATTTTTTTAATGTTTTAAATTTTAAGTAACAGAACTAATGAATAATTGTTGTAGTTGAAAGTGTTATACTTAATAAATGTACAAAAAAGCTAATACTGAATTTGTTATAGGTTCTTCATATTTGTCAAAAGACATCACAATGCTTACTTTTGAGGCAGGTCACTGTGTGTTGCTGTTAGATTATAGTATTTCACAGTTTCAACTTAGATATGGATTTTTAACAGTGATATTTTCTACAGTAAGTAAGTACCTCCTTTTGTGATACACTATGCAGAATGGCATGCTTTAATGTGAATAGATTTAATGTAATTACACTTTGACTAAAGTTTAAGACTGATGAAATTTACACTCCCAATAAAAAATATAGCATACAACCTACTACAAAATGCTGCTTGGAAATTATTTATATGTCTCCTTTACTTTATAATGCTAATAATGTCTGTAACACACATACATTTGAGATTTTGCTTTGGACTGGCATCACTTTTTCACTTATTACATTATTAAGGTAAAAGGAAAGCAATATTTTAAAGCTGTCTTGGAAGAAAAATGCATAGAAAATTGTCAACTCAAAAGGTTCCCTTCCTCCAACAAAAAAATAAAAAACAAACATATGCATTGCGAACATTTATTAAAAAAAGGTAAAATATATAAATTCAGCAGACAATTAGTAAATTACATTCAAACACCAAAGTGCAAGCTATGGTTAATATCAAAAATAAATGTTTCTGTTAATTGCTGGTTGGTGTCCCTCCCCCCCGTCTGCTGTGCCAACCAGCTCCTCCCAACAATTGGGTGGCATATACGGGTCTATATCATTTTATCAAAGCTTCATTACCACAAACCTTTGTTCATTGAAACCTAATACAGTGAACTATCACTTCCATGAATGTTCAGTTCAAGAATTACTTTCCCAGGGAAAGTAATGACTTGCCCAACATCAGAAATTTGCCTTTTCCCCCCACTGTGATATGATCTTGGAGTTGATATGTATAGTTGGGGGGGTGGAGACTTTACCTGGGTGGTTTTAAAATACTGTGCTTTGTGTGATGGCTCAAATGCAGAGCAAGTCATTACTTTCCCTGGGAAAGTAATTCATTGAAATGAACATTCACAGAAGTGGACATTCGCTTTATAAGGTTCGATGAATAAAAGTTTGTAGTAATGAACGTTTGATATAATGATATAGACTCTGCATATATACAGTGCCTCCTCAGCTCCAGCATGAATCATGAATTTACCTGCCCCCTTGGGGGAATATAACAACTACCTACAACTTGGAAATGCAGGGAGGATGAAAGGGGAGAAAAGAGGCTACAATGTCATTTGCCCACCAGCATGTTTTTGCATGCCCCCCCTTTCTTTCAACCAAATGTATCTTAAGTGCTCAGCTACATTAATTACACATTTTTATGAAGATCCTGATTATGAAAAGCTAACCTCAAATTAAAGCAATCTCAACACATATCATTCTATTGAATGTTGTAGTGTGATAGAAATTTAAATCCAGATTTCCCAGATCATGGCAATCATTTGCAAAGAGATGAATCTGCTTAACTGTTCTGTCTGCTCTGACGTTCAAAAGTCATTCAGTAATTTTAGTACCCACGAGTTTGCAGGCACTGGTTCCATATTAATCTTATCATGACAGAAGACATTTCTACATGGTTTATCTGGAGCACTTGGAATAAAATGGCTAACCCAGCCAAGTTGCTACCAAGAAAAAATGTTTTGGGATGTAACACAAATGGCTGCCATCCAAATGAATTATTACTGCATCAAGTACACTGTTGAAAGTCAGTAAACTCTCAGTAGATAACTTGAGGCATGATAAACCTGTGTACCCTTGCAATGCTATTGTCCGGTGAGCAGGATTGAGGCAGGCCAAGATTCAAGCCATTTGGTCTTATTGATGCTATGGAGGCTGCTCTGCAGATGGAGTGTCCAATGGGCAGCATTAGGTATGGACTTAAAAACAAAATATAAATACAATCATGTAATATAACTGATAAAGGCATCTGATTTCCATCTTCTTGTTCACTTTACTGGCTCCCAAAATTGCCCATCCTTGACTAAGTCAGATGATCCCCCTTTTCGAAATGAGTGAGGACTGTAGCTCTCATGAGCAATGCCCTGGGAAACCATTTCTTTTTTTTAGCAAAGTGTTGGCATCTGAGGGTGACAAAAACTGAGCAGCCTAAGGTGAATCTTCTCCTAAAGTTTGCTATGTTGCCATGGCCCATTTTACAGGACACAAAGTTGGGGGTTTTGATTCCCATAAAGAAATTTGATGGCCACCTCAGATTTTATCTGTTTTAGATTCTCTAAATGAAATTAACACACACAAATGTGTTCCTAAAACATCAACCAATTGTAGTGATTGGATTAACTCACTCATTCTGAAGGCCATGGCTGACATACTGCCAGGTAAACAGCATTACATACATTATGCTTTTCATGATATCCAGGAGCAACTGAGCCTCTATGCTGTTTCTAGACTCTCTGTGGTTGGCATTCATATGATTCCAACCTCTCCAAAACCTGTTGATAACTCAGCGATGTGCCAAACTGAGAAGTTCTAGGCATTTGGCCAACCGATCTAAGACTGTAATTTGTATGTGTGAGGTCACCAGATGATTCTAGGTGCTGTCAACTGATTTTTTTTTTTTTTTTAAACTGGGCATGCAGCCAAAACAGTATACAGGGTAATATTAGTTTAATATGTCCTTAATGAAAGGATTAATGAGAGGATAATTTACAAAAAGTATCACATTTTCAAACAAGTGATCCAAACACGTCGGATGTGATATTTATAACAGTGCAAAAAAAAAAATCACTATATTTGCATAGCTTGTGCTCTTAGAATAAAGTGACTTTACTCAGATCATGACAACTCTTTCAAAAGAAGCAGATGATGTTTGGGCATATTAATTTCAATGTCAAAGATACATTTGTCAAAGGATTTATGCAGCATTTTTTATTATTTTTAGGCTATTTTATTGCTATTAATTATTTGTTTATTAATTATGTAATGTCTAATCCCACTGGATAAATGTTTCCTTTCTGGGGGGTTTTGAAGAAGGAATGTCCAATTCAGTGACCTGCTCAGACTGACATAATAGGCAAACAGAGACTGAAGGAATTAAACAACATAGCTATATTTGAATGAAATTGTTTGTGATATTATTTCTGTATGTCTGCTGTCCTCATCAGTGTAAGCTGGGTCTTGGTTGAAAAGAATCCTTCAACCAATTCAATTTCCCAGGCAGCAGATAAGAAATAGAATGATAGACAGATAAGTTAACAGTGTTGTTTTGAGATGAAAAACTGTCAGTGGAAACTTCTGATACCACAGCATGCTAGACATGTCCATGTAAGAGAAGGAATAAAATTATAGCTTTTCTGTCAGGCTTCAGATGAGATAGATCTCAAGTAATAACAAAGAAATAAAAAAAAAAAGAAAAAGAAATCATCTGACAAATTCAGTGCCCCTTCATGTTGAAATATCTATGGGGATCTGAATTTCTCAAACCTGAAAATCAGCATAGATTTTGATTAGTGTTAGGTTTCTTTCAGCATTTTCTGTTAGTGTTCTGAGGAACTCAAAGAAATTACAGTTTAGCCCACCTTTTAACTTCTAAAGATGATGATGATGATCTATGATAAATGCAGTTAAATTTAGACAATTGATTTAAATATTAGTTATAGCTATAGTCTAAAGTTCTAAGGGTTTACATAACTCTATAATGTTTATTTATCCCAAGAGTCTGAAATAAGTTTCATGGATGCACACCTTACAATGTATTATAGTTTCTTTCAGCTTAATTTATTTCTAACCTTCTGTGGTTGTCTGATAGTAATATTTTGCTCTTTTTATACAAATATAATGAGGAGGCTCAACCCTTTCTTTGGACATCTCTTTTTATTTATACTCTTATGGACTTTTGATCATGTAAAAGGAATGATGATTAAATAAACCACTTAGGCTACTAAACCTTACTGTGCAGCTATTTATTCCTTATAGCCTGTTATGATTTAGCCATTGGATATTGGCTAACTAATTTTACTTTTATGGTATTCTGCATAAAGTGGTCCGTTGGCCTGATCCTGGGTGACTTTAATTACCCAACCATAGATTGGAAAACCTACTCATGCCAGAACACAAATGCCTGGAGATTTCTCAATTTTATCAATCCAAATGCCTAGGAACAGCTAGTCAATACCCTCACAACAAGTGATAATATCTTGGACTTGGTATTAACTAACATGAGTAACTACTGCAGCACCCCTATAGTATCATCCTCACTGGTAAGATCCGACCATGAAGTGGTCACTTTCGAAGTCACCATCTCCCCTGACCTCCCCTCTAGCTAGGGTCAAACAAAAAAACTTCTCCAAAGCTGATTACAACCTCCTGAGGGATGGTATAAACAGCTTCACAGCCCCCTCCCCCCACTGTAGGAACTGGCACCAATGTCCAACTCTACACCAAAGTACTGTACAAGCATTTATATAGATGCATGGAATCAGGAATACTTGACAAAATCATCCTCTGCAAGGAAGAGTAAACCTGTCTGGTGGACATCTGCAATAAAACTATATAACAAAAAGAAAGAAATTGCTGTCTAGGACCAAGGAGCAGCTGCCCAGTTAGAAGCATTCTGTCCTTAGCCTGAACAAGCAAATAAGAGCACTAGTGAAATCCTTAAAGCCAACTTCGATTCCAAATTGGCCACATCTACTAGAGGCAATCACAAGGCCTTCTTCACATATTTCTGCAGTCTCAAAGGAAGCACCATGATCTGTTCAGAACTGGTGGTCAAGGACACCACATACACAGATAATGTAGCTATAGCCAATCTACTGATTGACAGATTCAGCAAAAATGTCTCCCCTCTGCCCCCCCAATCAATAAATCAGGACATCACCTGTATCAGCCCCACACCCCTTATCTCTAGGGAACAGGTCATCACTGTCCCCTCAAAGGCAAAAAATACAGCCTCCATGGGACCCAATAACATCCCAAGTTACATCCTACATGAACTCAGACATGAATTTGCAGCACCATTACCCATCCCATTCAACCAAAGCCTGAGTACTGGCTTTGTCCCAGCTGAGTGGAGGACAGCCACTGTCATCCTTTTACACAAAGGTGGAGCATCCACCAATCCAGGAAATTATAGACCCATCAGCCTAACTAGCCTGGTCTGCAAGGCCATGGAACAGATTATCATGGACTTTATTAACAGGGAAATTGGTAGCCTCCAAACACTCTACTCCACACAGTTTGGCTTTGCCAAGGGGAGGTCATGTCTGTTAAATCTGGCCTGTATCTGTCCCCTCTTGGACTTGACCTGGCCAAAGCCTTTGACACTATTCCCCACTCGGGTAAAATAGGTAAACTCTCTCAACTAGACATCAATACATATGTTATCAGATGTGTAGCAAACTGGCTCACTGATAGAACCCACCTAATCAAAATAGGGGAAGACATCTCTAGCAGTACACCCTTAATGAGTGGCATAACCCCAGGGATTGGTCTTGGGGCCTCTGTTATTCGGGATATACTTCTCTGTGATGCATGCCAAAACCAGTGGGCTATGGCTGACCAAGTTTGTAGATGACTGCAAGCTGGGTGCACTCATCAATTCCCCAAGTGATGTGGATGTCCTCCAAGAGGGTCTCACCCAAACAAATGACTGGTGCCAGAAAGATAGCGTCAATCTGAATGCCAAAAAATGCATCATTACCCCCTTTGGGGAGAGTGGCACCCCCACATATTATCACATTAATAACAATGTCTCAAGTACACAATCTGTAGTGTGGGATTTGGCCTCCCAAGTTGATAGCAACCTGACTTTTGACCAGTATGTTGCTTCCATTGTGTTTAAAGCTTTCTACATGGCCCACCTCATAAGTAAGGGTATCTCATCCAGGGACAAAGAGGTCATAACATCCCTGTATTCTTCCCTTATAAGGCCAATTATTTAGTGCAATGCCCCCTTCGACATGTACCTTGCAAAGCACATGCAGCAGCTGGAGAGACCACAGAGGTTCCTCACCAGGAGAATCCAGGGCCTCAAACATATACCCTATACAGATTACAGGCTTAAAGCTCTATCCCTCTACTCAGTTTCATACAGACTTTTCAGAGGTGACCTCTGTCTGCCATGCAAAGCAATCTCAGACCTCACCTTGATGGGACTGCTGCATATCCGCAAGTCAAGCTCCACTCGAGCAACCTCAACCTGGTCTGCGATATCAATAGGACTTGTTGGCAGGACAGTTTTGTGTCCCAGAGACTCCCCCATCTGTGGAATAGACCCCCTCTCCATGTCAGAGTACGTCTTTACCGCTTTTTAAGCGCAACCAGGATAACTGGATGGAAAACAGAAAATACACCCCTGGGATTCCACCTGTGTCCTGGCTGGACAGGGGCTTTGGGTGCTGACTTGTCTAAGTCTAAACATGGTCTAAATTCTTGGCTAGGCTTATAAGGGCCTCAGGGCCAGTAGCCTAGTAACCTCCTGTGATCCTATGAATTATCTTCTGATCAAAAGGATTCACATTTCTGAGTGCAACCCTTAGTCGTAAATTTTTTTTCTGTAAATTATGGCACACATGGATCATTTTTAGTTCTTACACTCACTGGTGTTCAAAAATTAAACACGTTTTTGTAAGCTGTCATTTCTGCATATAACAGTGTAAAAAATGTTGGTTCTATCACTGTGCACATTGAGTAGTTGTCATCAATTAATTAGTAAATAATTAGCATTAATTATTATGTAACCTTGCAATCTTATCTATTAATTCATTTTCCATTATAATTAATGGATATGAGACATTTGAATGGAACTGCTTTGTTGATTTTGTGACTTCACCTGGCAGAGCAAACAGAATTACAGCATCTTCTCTGTTATTTCATCTATGCTCTGAATCCATGGCTGGGTTTTATAGTTAGTATGGAAAAGCAATAAATGTTCTGCACAGATAGGTGAATTTGCATGTCTGTAGAAGTAATGCAGTTCATGGACATGCACAAATTGCTTGATGCTAGATCGTATTCAGATAATATTAACAACTATTATTGCTCTCGAGAGAATCTGGAACAACTGCTCAGACACACACACACACACACACACACACACACACACACACACACACACACACACACTTTGTCTCTCTAACCATATGCACAGAGTTGAATGCTCTCTCATACATACACACACACACACATATATATATATATATATATATATATATATATATATATATATATATCCCCCAACTATATATAACAACTCCACAGTCGCACAACAGTGGGGAGGGGGGCAAATCCCAGGTTTTTGCCTTGAATACTTTTTGTCAGCCAAATGAGCTGTCGACCAAATGAGTTTCAGTCATATGAGCTGTCGATCTTATGACCTAGACCCATATATATATATATATATATATATATATATATATATACATACTTTAACACTTTAATGGACAGGACATCTGAGGAGGAGGTGAATTTACTCCTATTTCCCTTCACAGATCACAATGCATGTAGCTAACTTTCTGCATGTGCTTATGCATGGAATCAAATCTAGATAAAGAGTTATTATTAACTGTCATCCTAAATGCACCTTTTCTAGTGTTATGTTGGTATTACAAGCCTGGAACCTTAAAGGAAGCATTACCCTCATTCTGTATCACTTATTTTTTCCTTTACATTTTTCATATCTTTTTCATGTTTATACATCAGTTATCTCATAGTTTACTTTATGCCAAGTCATTCTGCATAATTTATTTTTTGTAAAACAGCATCTCCTTCATTTGTACTCTCAGCACCTCTCAGAGTTAGTATTCTAGCCATATTCCTTTCTTCTACTGTGTTTACATAATCATCAGGCACTCCGGCATATCTATTGCCTTTTACTGTTAAACTAATTGGATGTTTTGTAAAATAATGAGCAAACATCACTTTCTACTGATTCTTTGACATACTGCAAATTGAAAGGCTATTATATCACCCTGTTCAGTGTCACAAAATGAACTTCTACACTTTGTTGGTGATAAACAAGCTACTGAAACTCTGTTCCACTTACTGTATGCTGCTATCCATATTTCTTTAATAATTCAGACAGTGAGATTCAGTAGAGATTCACAATGCTAATGTTTTATTTAGGAAACTGCTTTAATTTCTCTTCACATTTTAGTACTTATAAAAGTTCAGTTAGTTACTTTACAATTGGACTTAGTCTTTTCCTAACATAATTGCAAAATAACTGATATTCTGTTTTGCTTCATAATACATTGATTTTATTTGTGTCAGGCTGAATGTAAATATTGTATATAGTTATTCAAATGGAAACAAACTATTTGAGCAAAAAAAATAAAAAAGTTCAATTAGACAAGGGTGAACTGTTTGTCTTTCACTGCTGCAGTTCTTTTTAGGTGTTAAATCTAGGGCATTACTGGAATAATATATACAGCCAGTAGAGATGGCATCTATTCTGATATCAGTAAATCATTTGAATCAAATTATAAGATTATTACACTAACAACAGTATTCACAACAATTCCATTTTAATCAGCATTGCAGACATAATCCATGCTGGACTGGTTAGTGTATGCAGATAAGAAACTAGACAAGTAAAACAGACTGTACATCCAGCTTAGTCATCACCGAGGATTTATTTGTGGTCAGATGAAATCAACAGAGTTACACTGAAGATAGCAATAAAGAAAACAGGTATGAATATTAAAAGTTGGGAGACACCATCTACCACCATCTCTGAGGTGTAAAACATCCCACCATGCAGTGACTTGCCTTGATAGGAAATGGTGTAATTCCAAATACAGAGGTCACATAAAGGCAAAGGAGAAGAACCTCAGTCAGTAGGTTTCACTCCCATACTGAAGAATATTTTAGCTTTTGAGGATGGATCTGTTAGTCAAAGATAAGAATTGGAATCTTGAGTTATCTCTAGACCTATTTGTGAACTGTGGTAATGATTATCCACATAACAAGGACTTAATAAGGATGAAGACTCCTACATGAACGCAGTATATGAATTTCAGCACCATATAAAATTTTAATTTTGTTCATTCTTCTATTAATTCAAATGGCTTTTACAGATATTTTCCCTGTTTTTCCTGAATCTTATTTTATATCATATGATAGTAA
>NC_056749.1:149938249-149950749 GCF_019279795.1 Protopterus annectens | reverse complement strand
AGAATGAAATGGAACCCAACAGAGTACCTGAAATACCAGCACAATCACAGCAAATGTTTACAATTGTCAGGTGTGCCCCCCCCAATCATACGTAGAAATGTAGTAACATGTACATGTGGTATAATAACAGTGGAGCACAGATTACCTGAGCTGGCCAAATTAGCAGGATAGATTGCTGCAAGTGTACAATATGCAGGGCTTTGTGATTTAGGTTGTTGTGTGTTGTATATTGTTGTATATTATGTGGAAGTGGTCAGCATGTAGGCATATAGAGTTGTGTCCCGGTGGCCTATGGCCAGTACTATTGATGACAGGGCCAAGTTCTAACAACTACAGTGCCAAACACAATGCATCCCAGCAAAACCCAATTCAGCAGTAATCCATACTAATTGTTCGGATGTAATATCGGTCACCATCTGAAAGATGGACATGCCATGAATGTGGGCCAAGACATACACACAGTACACAGGTGGAAGTACCCTAGACAGAGTATATAAAATGTAACTGTCAAATGGACACACCTTTGGAATTGTACATACAGGTTAGTAGCACATTAGTTGTCTGTGTAGTATGGAATACTGATGCAGTCTGGCCCATCACTGGCAGACCACAAAAGGCACAGTTATAAACTACTGAGAAACTGCTGATGTCCCTGCACAAACCAGCATAAGGGGAAATGCCCCACGTATATCTGTGAGTCAGCTGCAAGAAGCTTCCATAGCACACATGCACTCAGCTCACCCCATCATCAGCCACAGATTCATCAAGGGTCATATCCCTGCTGCTGGGAATGAATACAGTATGACCCTCACTTCTGTATGGGAATACCCACAGAATGCAGCATGCTGAAGAAGTGCTAGCCCAGTGGGAACAGGAATATGTGTTTCCATCAATTTATTATAGCAAAACTATAACATGGCTAAGATTTTTGGATGATATATTAAGTTTTTGGAAAGGTATCCAAGAACTAGCATCTTTTATTACTTATCTTAACTCTACTACTTCATTTTTAAGGTTTACATACAAGGTAGCTATAGAGAGTAAAGATTACCTTGATATAAGACTGGTATGGGAGACGACTAGCAAGATGATTTTCAGGAAGGAAACATATTGTAATTCCTTTCTCCACTATAACAGTTGCCATCCTATGTATCAAAAGAAAACATAGTGAAAGGACAAATGGTATGAATTTCAAGATTAACAAGCAATGACACTGATTTTGAGAATAAGATATACACATTAATTGGCATGTTTAGAGACAGAGGATACCCATTTAAAATGTTGATTAAAACTAGAAAATATTTTATACAGAACAGGAACAACAGATTTATTCCAATAGTAAACACAAAACCAAGTATTAATAAACAACAAAAAAGTTCTGTCAACTGATAGTATGTTAGTTCTCCCATACAACAAGGATGTCTTGACAATTACACCCATAGTTAACATTTGGAAGACAATTTGTGATCATGACACTATGAACATCCTAGGACTGTTTCCTAGAATTATCTATAGTAGGGGTCCTAACATTAAAAACTTATTGGAGAAGCAACAAAAACAAGAGGTTTAGTCTCCAAAATGTCAAAGTGTAATGCTTGTAAAGCCTGTAAATTCAGTAATACAGGTCCATATGTTGCAATTGATGGTTGTTATAATATCCTTCCATGTCCTGGTAAATGCAACTACAACACCAAGATGGTGATCTGCTTAGCTACCTGTATGTCTTGTCCTGTTTTCTATGTGGGTAAAACCACTAGGAAACTCAAGGAAAGGAAATTAGAAATAGTAGAGACATCAAGAAAGAGAAAAAGAGAATGCATTATATTTGCATTCTAAGAACTGCTAGCAGTTTCAAAAAAATTCTGTTCTTTGTCATTGACAGAGTGTTTGATTATGGTAGGGGTGGAGACTTGAACCTATATCTTGAGAAACTAGAGTTTGAGTGGCAACTAAGAACTAATGCCACTGTTTATCCTGGCATAAATGACAATATCTCATTAGCTCCGGTGTTAAAATTAAGGGCACTGGAGATCTGAAAATACTATATTTAGGGTCTGTTTATTCTGGTTCCTTGGTTCCCTAAATACATACAGTACAATGTGCAATGTAGGTATTATGTAATGTAACCAGTGTATATTTTATTCAACATTTTTACCCAACATTTTAAAATTATTTTTAACTAAGTCATACAACTTATTTTATTAGCACTAGCACTTTATAACAATTTGCTATAAGTGATTTAATATACATCTATATGTATATCTAAATGTGATTTCTGTTGAACACAGCACTTTGCTCATGCTGATGTACTGTCTTTTTAAATAAGTATTCATTCATTTCCCTATTGCATTGATCATGTGACTGTGTTAAGAAGTTTACTTAAGCTTGCATTTGAATTTTAACAGTTACTCTGATGAAGCCCTGGGGTAACAGGGTGAAAGCTCTTAGTCTTTTTCTGCAATAAAATTTGTCAAGTGTTACCATTCTGTATGGGTTTGGTGGCTTTTTTTATTTTTATTTTACCAGTTTTGAGTTTCCGCTCTTTTGGGTGTTTTTTTTCTGTTATTTTTTTTTCTCCATGTTGAAGAGGTATCCCATGCAGGTGTTTCCCTAGCTGTAAGCAGCACCCTGCCAGCATCCACATCAATGGATGCCAGCATCCACACCAATGGATTAATAAGGACAGAAACTATTTCCATTAACACCTTGCACACCTACCCTGTCACCCCAGGGGAATCCAGTGACTTGCAGCCTGGGACTGTAGGAGTGACAGAATGCACTGGCCTGCTATAGATAGCTTGCATCACTACCAAATGCCCTACAGTTCTCTGTCCAAGGCCTGTGCCTCACCCGTACTGCCAATGTATGTTATCTCATGGAGTCCCAAATAATGACATAACACAGCCCACAGAACACAAATGCAAGGCCATATCGACAAATCCCAGTAGCATGCCCACCATGTCCTACAGCATGAACTGTGGAACAACTCCTAAATACCACTGGGATAAAGGGATAACTATAGGGATACTTATCAGATATCGCTTGCATAATGTTAGGAAGAGGATAGAATAACAGAGGGGGGGTGTAAGCATGGACTCCATGGAGTGTGTGAAGTCTGAAACTCTGATGTGTGTCCATACTATCCCTGCCTATAAACCCAGAAATGTGTGGCTACAAACCTGCTCGTAAACCACAATGTGAAGGGGAACTGAGCCCTGCCTCTGGGTAGCCTGTGTGAATCTGTACAGCTGAGAGTTATGGCCACAGCAGGATATGGCCATTCTGTCACGTCGATAGATGTACAAGCAGGGGATCCTCAGCCACTAGAGCACCAAGGTGCTGGACCATTTACACAGTCCCATCAGCAAATGTCTGCAGCTAGTCCTTGAGAGTGGCATGAGTGTGCAATAATATGTAGGCTGCAGGCCACAATACTGAACATAGCTTCATTCATCACATATTTCCCAGGAAATTACTGTGAGCAAATAAGTATATCTGTCAGTAGTTGATGACACAATACACCACAGTGTAAAACAGTACATATGTCTGAATATGTCTGCCAGCACCAAAACCATGTGGCATAAGCAGCACAGGCATGATTAGTTACAGTATCCCACTATCCTTTGCCCATTGTGACTCCATATTGTCAACCTATCTACAGATATCCTGCAGAAACAAGTTGCTAGCTGTAGGTGTAGAAAACAAATGCCTGCATTGGATTATAACCTGCCTGTAATGGATTCATACATTCAATACAGAAGGTCATGCTGGGCATGCTCCCAAACGAAGCCCATGTCTGACAACAAAATACAGAAAGGTCATACCGGGCATGCTCCCACACTTAGAAATGAAGCTCATGTCCGACAACAATAGTGGATTTTACATATCTGTCAGTCGCTAATTTCTGTGCACACACACACCACATTGCACACCATTCATGCTTTGCACACACATCGGATAGGAATACACACATATATCCAAGAACAACACACTATAATAGGTCAAACATACAGAAACAGAGATGTGGGGAAGAGAGAAACAGACAGTGACAAAAGAGCTTCCCATCACAAGGCCTGTCCCACCCATCACACATCCAATTGGCTAATATCACATGATGTGCCGATGTCTATCACTGTAGACATTTGCTTCTGGTAGCCCTCTGGACTATAGTGTCTGTGGTGCTTGTGATAACTGTGTGACATGATAGTAGAAGTCATTATTCATCTAGCAGTCATATACACAGTCCTGTCAAATGTAAAGTTGTGTGCGACTGAGTGTTTTGTGTGTGTGTTTCCAGAGGAATGGTTTATGGCCCATTCACAAACACTGCACTCCCCATTGCTCTAGCTTAGCTAGCCTGCTGATGTCAGTCACCTTGAAATACCCCTTTGGACAAGGGTCATACCTATAAGCTCTGTAGTGCATGCAATAACTGCGTAATGCTGTAGCATGACATACCTAGTAAGGTAGGAGTTCTAATTCCAGACATGACAACTGTTTGTGTGAGTAGGGATCTATAATTTTGAGGCCATTCTCAGATGCTAACCTCCCATTGCCCCACTTTAGCATGCCTGCTGATGTCATTCAACTTGAAATACACCTTTGGACAAGAGCTAACTCTATAAGCTCCATGGCGCATGTGATAACTGCGTAATGCTATAGTGTAACATACTAGTTAGGTAGGAGTTCTAATTCCAGACATGGAAACTGTGTGTATGTGCAGGGATCAATGATTTTGAGGCCATTCGCAGTCACTACACCTCCCATTGCCCTACTTTAGCAAACCTGCTGATGTCAGTCAACTTGAAATACCTCCTTGGACAAGATTCAGTGTTGTAAGCTCTTTGGCACATGCAATAACTGTGTAATGCTATAGTGTGATGTACCAGTTAGGTAGGAGATCTAATCCTAGACATGGCAATTGTGAAACTGTGTGTTTGTGTGTAGAGAGTAATGCTTTTGAGGCCATTCACAGTCACTACACCTCCCATTGCCCTACTTTAGCAAGCTTGCTGATGTCAGTCACCTTGAAATACCTCCTTGGACAAAATTCAGCCCTGTAAGCTCAGTGGCACATGCAATAACTGCATAATGCTATAGTGTGATGTACCAGTTAGGTAGGAGTTTTAATGCCAGACATGGCAACTGTGAAACTGTGTGTGTGTGTGTGTGTGTGTGTGTGTAGAGAGAGTAATGCTTTTGAAGCCATTCACAGTCACTACACCTCCCATTGTTCTACTTTAGCAAGCCTGCTGATGTCAGTCACCTTGGAATACCTCCTTGGACTACATTTAGCCCTGTAAGCTCTGTGGCATGTGCAATAACTGATAATGCTATAGTGTGATGTACCAGTTAGGTAGGAGCTCTAATCCCAGACATAGCAACTGTGTGTGTGTGTGTGTGTGTGTGTGTGTGTGTGTGTGTGTGTGTGTGTGTGTGTGCGTATATAGAGTAATGCTTTTGAGACCATTCACAGTCACTAAACCTCCCATTGCCATAATTTAGCAAGCCTGCTGTCATCTACCTTGAATGACACATTTGGAAAAGAGCTAGCCCTATAAGCTCTGTGGTGCGTGCCATAAATGTGGAACAATGTAGTAGCAGTAACTGCACAGCTATGGGTTTGAATCTCATCTGTAGCAAGTATTTGTGTGTGTATATATTGTATGTCTGTACCTCAAAACTTTTGACCCCATTTACAGCCAGTACACATCTCAGAGCCTGACTTTAGCAGTCCTGCAGATATCATCCACCTTACAAGTATCGGTATCAGGTCAGTGGTGCATGTGGTAAATGTGTAACATAATGGCCCATAAAGGTTGTTAGATAGAGGTTTGAACCTCACCCCTGGCAAATGTAAATGTGTGATTAGGGTAAAATTATTTTTGGGATCTCTCACCCACTACATCACCCAATGCCAGTATTTAAACGGGCTGGTGATGTTCCTCACCTTAGAAGTACCTTGGGACAGCATCTATTCAATAAGCTCCATGAAGTGTGTGATAAATGTGGTACACTGTAGTAATAATACATAGATAGGGGTTTGAATCTCAGTACTGGCAAATGTGTGTGTGTGTGTCTGTCATCAGTATCCTATGTGGAGGTTGCTGTGATTGTGGAATGACGGGATGCATGGGGGGGCTGGGTTTTGCTAAATTATTATACTGAGGACCTAGTATATGTCACAATGTCCACCTTATAAGGACAACGGATGTCAAACAGCAGAGAGGCTGGTGTAGACAATCCATAGCCCTACATATGACATTATGGATCGGTGTACAATATAGGCATCCCTTATATTAGTGAAATATAGCGGCAACTGCACGGTTCCAAAATATCAAAGTGCATGAAAAACAAGAAGGAGCCAGTAAACTGTAGCAGTTCAGTATTTAATTCAATAACTCATGTAAAAACATGAAAATAAGGAGCAATAACAGATCAGTTTTGGCAATAAAAAGTACATAGTCTTCATCAGTGTGATACAAAGCAGTAATACAATTGCTTCCTTTTATAGCCTAACCTGTTAGTAAATTTCAGCTTATTGGTCATTCATAAGTATTCATTAAGACCTGATGGAAATAAGCCACCCAACTTAATAATCCATTTCTTTTCCTTGGTATTTAATATTTGATGCCATCCGGCTTTGTTGGTCCTATTACCTATAACTCTATCAATCACCATAAATATGAAAAATGCATTCTTGTGTGTCAGTGAGTGTTTGTATAGATCATTACTGGACTTCTTAGTTCTGATGTCACTATAATGTTCTGTATTCCCAATCTTAGAGGTCTGGAGGTTTCTCCTACATAAAATGCAGAACAGGTGCATTTTCTGAAGTAGATCACACAATCGGTGCCACAGTTGGCAAAAAACGAGATGTCAAATACAATTCCAGTGTTTTTGCTAGTAACCTGTTTGGATTTAGTAACCTTCTCACAATGGGTACAGTGCCACAAGGGACACAGCCCAGAAGTAAATCACCCATCAGAGTTTTCTGTGTAGGGTCTTGCTCAGTCCCCTGCTGTTGGCCTGTGGCGTGCTATGCATTTGGGACAGCGTTGTTTTATGAGGATTTGTTTTGGTCTAATTTGTAGCCAGTGAGGTCAATTTGGCGATCCATTTTTCTTTTTATCTGATTTTGGTTTATAGTGTGTCATCCGGTCCTGTTCTTGATATCTTGTTATGTCTTTTGAGTGGAATTACGAGTGTCTTTACCAAAGGTAACAGCCTGTTCAGTTTTTGGGCAGCTTAGATATAGCAATGCATAGGACACATTAGGATGCATTAGGTCTCCACATTTTGAACTGGAGGATACATAGAAATGGTTTTGCGAACCGTCTGAATCATTTGGTGCCCTCTTTGGATCACTTCTTTTTGTTGGATTTACCAGCTTTATCGGGGGACATTTTGGCATCTCACTGGGCCAAAAACAACAAATTCAGGTGGCTTGGGCTTAGGGGACTGATATTTTTTTCCAACAACAGTCATTTTCTAAAGCCCATAGGTTTGGAGTATCATTCTTTTTGATTTATTTAAATATAGCACAATCAATAGGCTTTCGTGCCTCAGGTTTGCAATTACTAATTGGGATTGATGTGTATACTTATTATTTTAGGACACAATTGCTATTAATGAGGTGTATTATGCAGACGGACATTCCAGTTCTAGGGTAAGCTGCTTATGGGGCTAATTAATTTGGTGTACCATATACATATCTTTTGTGCTGAATACTCACGTTATTCTTATTACTTTGATGTGGGAGCAGGACAGATCTTGTGACTTTGGATGTGAATCAGATACGCTGTATGCTTATATATTATTTAAGCTATTTTCTGCTCAAAAACAAACATTATTGCAGGAACCTAGCAATCTAGGTATCGCTCCTAGATTTGTAATGACAGTTCTATCCGGACAATCTGATTATCCACTCATTATTACCAACTGGGACTTTGGACTTTTTCCTTATAGGATTTGCTTGCGCCTTCATTATTTATTTTGGCTTGGGTTTAAATTGAATGCATTTTTGGACATGCGAATATTTATGAGTATATGGCTAGTGAATAGGGCAATTTTAATGTGTAACACATATCATTTGAATGATCATAGGCCTGAATTATGATCCTATCTTAATGTTTTTCATGTGATTTATGAAGTGTTATTCAGCTTTTTTCCTCTGTCTAATACGTTTTGTCAAGCATCTATGAATCTATATCAGGCAGTTGCAATTATTTGCTAAACAGACACTTCACATTATATAAACAATTGAGAAAGGGAACACCATTATCCAGTTATTTGTTTGACCCTTATACTTGGTCCCCATTCACCATAAGCTAGCTAACTACCCCTCATACATCCTTACTATTTTGTCTGATTCACCCAGATACCTATTCCCTATATAAATAGGTAGACCCCACTTTTCATCAACATGGATTTTGGGAATCTTATGGATACTAATATAGGTGATTACTGACTTAATGTTGGTATTTTGAATATTATGCCACTGAGTGTTTTTTCTTTTGTATTCAAGGAAATATTGGTTAGACTCAGGTATTGGCCACCAGGGACATTAGTTCTCCTCAGTTGAATAATTAAGGCTATATTGTCCATTGGCCATACATGTGGTCACAGCAAAGGCTATTATTGTTCATTTGTATATTCAGTTAAGTACTATCTATAGGAATAAATGGACATAGCATTGCTTCTAAGAATATTTATTTAGGATTAGTGTTTGGTCTTCCAGATACACTTTATGGAATCAACAGACCATGCCTAGTGATGTAACAGCAAGGGCTACTATTGTCCATTTATGAATTTTCCTTGGTTTTGGATGTATTTTGCCAAACAAATGTAGCACTGCTGTGCATACCTCACTCTTTTTTTGAGGAGATTCCTTACTTCTAGCATCTTCCTTTACTTATCCAATGACAATATTTTTCATCAGATATCTTCTAATTACTAATAACTTATACTGAGGGGCATTGTTGCTTTTTCTCTGGATACCTAGATCTGGGTACACTCAAATTTTCTTGTTTTTCTTATACTGGGGTTTATACCTGTACACTCAGTTACTGAAATCCCCTTATTTCAAAGGGTGGGCATTAGTCAGTAGTCACATATATACATATGTTTATATATTTATATATATATATATATATATATATATATATACTACTGCAATCTATACTGACCACCCAATACCCATGGATCTAACCAGGTTATTACAGGGATTATCAGTAGACTGGGTTGATTTGGGGAGTTTTGGTCTGGGCCACACAACCAACCAGAATAATGGGTTGGAAACCTTAGAACCTGACAATACATGTGAGTCCCTTTTCCAATGGCTAACTAAAAGCATGAGGTCCTTAGGGACCAATGTGTGGCACTCCAAACTTTTTAAAGCCTACCTAAGGGTATTTCGCCAAGAGGTCTCAGGGTACATATACAACCCTTGGTAAGTAATATCGATACTGAATTAACAGAAAAATGGGCTACAGCCCAACAAAAAGCCTCCATGGGCTTTGTAGAGGTCTTGGCTGCCCACTATGAATGAACTATTGATAAGGATATTTTTGAGGTAACTAAGATGTGTGAAGACATTAAGAAATTTGAAGGACAATCTTCTTATAGTACATGCTTTAATAAACTCAGCCAGGACTTATTAAATCTGAAACATCAAGAAAAGAAAAATGCATAAGTTCCATAGGGACTTGGGTGATTATGACAGGGGCAATCCATTTACCACCAATAAACATGTCAGGTTTGAGAATACAAACAAAAAGGTGGTTAAACGGAAATGACCTAGGTCAATCCTGAAGACACCCATCTCATCCAGTTATGACACCTCAGGGGATGAGTCCTCATGGGGTATGGACCCAGATACACAGCATGTACTAGATTCTCCAGCCTCCAAAAGAAGCAGTACACAAATCCCTTTAGGGTCAGATAGAGGAGGGCAGGGAGGGAACACTCCAAGGGTAGACAGCATGGAGGGACTATTGAAACTGATGATTCAGAAATAACCACTAACAATGTGTTGAATATTTCTTCCACTTCTTTGTCACCAACTCAGATACAAGTTTTGAATAAAGGGTTACATTTCATACTTGTTTTTTTGTCTCTGAGGATACTCTTGCACAGGGCATTATTTCTTTTTGTAGATTACTCAATCTAAGACTATATTTTCAGTCAGCTCCTAATCCTAATTATGGGGATGTTTTCAATCATAAATCCAATTTTGCATCTCCTATGCATCATAATGTTCAAATGTTCCAAACTTGTATTCTCAAAGATTTACACTTTCATTCTAGGGAATTCCAAACTAAATCTAACAATCTCTCAAAGATCAAACATCAGGCTATACAGGAATTGGAAAGGAATCATGATCTGGTTATACTACCTGCGGATAAGGGTGGGGCAGTGGTTGTAATGGGCTGGATGCAATACAATACGGAAGCTGACAGGCAACTAAGTGATGGGTGATACTATACATGCATGCCATTAGATCCAACCTTCAGGTTTAAGAAACAGATTGACCAATTTTTGTTGTCTGCTAAGCAGGAGGGGATTATTACTGACATTACATTTTACCATCTTACTGTGTCTGATTCCATGAGCCAGTACATTTATTTTCTCCCCAAAATATATAAAGATCTCCACCACCCATCGGGTAGGCCCATTGTCTCAGGCAGGGATCTCATTACAGAACCAATTTCATAATTCCTTACAAAACATTTACAACTGTTTTTGAAATGGATTTGGTCTCAAATTCAGGACACCACGGAATTCCTACAAATCATCTCCGAGATATAGTTGGAATCAGGTTGGCTGCTATGTACTTTAGATGTCTCCACACTATATATATGTACTTTAGATGTCTCCACACTATATACAGACATTCCTCATTGGGCAGGGTTGGAAGCACTTGAATATTGGCTTTACAAGTCAGAAATCTATCCACCAGGGTTCAACACTTTTCAGATCTGCCTTGCAGAACATGTTCTGACTATGAATGTGTTCTATTATCAAAACAAATGTTATTGGCAGGTCCAGGGTACTGCCATGGGGCATCATTTGCCCCAATCTATGTTGACCTCTTCATGGCCCATTTAGAGGAACAATTGATTTATGACAACACACACAATATTTATTTAGATGAAACTGATATCTGGAGATGATACTTAGATGACTGCTGGCTGGTATGGAGATCTGATGAAGAATATCTTATGGAATGTGTGGGGTACCTTAATGATAACAAACGGGGTATACATTTTACAGTCAATTACAACATTCAGAAAAATCACCTTTCTGGACGTTCTGATTACTAGGAACATTGATTACACCCTTGAAACTGAAGTTTAATGCAAATACCCCCAATATAACTCCCTTCTCTATGCCTCCAGTTTTCATCCACCACACATCTCTAGGAACATTCCCAAATTACAGTTTTTGCGGATGAAGCACATATGTTCACATCCAGCCACCTACAAACACTTCAAGGAGGATTTAACAAACAGATTTAAGGACAAAATGGGCAACATTCTTAATGCCAGAAATTGGGAATCTACACTAGACAGGTAGACAGGAGAGATCTTTTGAGATACAACAAGAAAAAAACAGGTAATGAATTTGTGGTTCATTTAGTAACCATGTATGGAAGGAACACCGATGTGCTACTAAACAGTGTCGAAAGACATTGGAATATCCTCTTAGTGGACAGTAAACTTCCAGGCTTTCTCCAGGAGAGATGCATTTTCTCTTTTAGAAAAGGCAGAAACTTAAGATCATATTTCAGCCATTATAAACACAGTTCTAAGACTAAGGAAGACCTTACACAAAAATTCTGACGGGTGATTTACTTCTGGGCTGTGTCCCTTGTGGCCACTGTACCCATTGTGAGAAGGTTACTAAATCCAAACAGTTTACCAGCAAAAACACTGGAAATGTATTTGACATCTCGTTTTTTGCCATATGTGGCACCGATTGTGTGATCTAACTTGCAACATACACCTGTTCTGGAAAACGCAGACCTCTAAGATTGAGAATATCAGGACATTATAGTGACATCAGAGCTAAGAAGACCAGTAATGCTCTATACAAGCACCCACTGACTCACAATAATGCATTTTTCAGATTTATGGTGATTGACATTTATGGGTAGTAGGACCAACAAAGCCAGATGGCATCAAATATTAAATACCAAAGAAAAAAATGGATTATTAAGTTGGGTGGCTTATTTCCACCGGATTTTAATGAATACTTATGAATGACCAATAAAGCTGGAGCTTTACTAACAGGTTAGACTATAAAAGGAAGCAATTGTATTACTGCTTTGTATCACACTGATGAAGGCTATGTACTTTTTACAGCCAAAACTGGTCTGTTATTGCTCCTTATTTTCATGTTTTTACATGAGTTATTGAATTAAATACTGAACTGCTACATTTTGCAGGCTCCTTCTTGTTTTTAGAACCCTTGTATTACACTCTCCACCCATCTCTCAT